>NC_079208.1:42123001-42423001 GCF_026745355.1 Beta vulgaris subsp. vulgaris
CTTTTGAATGATGAAACTTGAAACAATATGTTGTTGTCTGATAATTTCAAGGAAACTTCATATTATAGCACTGATGTTGATTGTTGATTAGAGGAACTTTCTGGTTTTAATTCTAGCTCAGTTTTGTTGATGATGATGATTGATTCTATTTAAGAGATTGACTAAGTTATGGAGCTGCAATTTGAATTAATTATTTCTAGCATTTTTCTGAATGTTGAGAGAGAGAGAGAGAGAGAGAGAAATGAAGGAGATGAAGGTTGAAGAAGAAGGTGAGGAAAATATCAAGGTGTATAGTTACTCTAACATTAGTCAAAGTTACTAATATAATACTAAAAGTTACCCTAAAAGTGGTAAAAGTTACTCTTATAATATATAAAGTTGCCATTGGCAAATAAAGTCATCCTTAATATAATATAGTTACCCCACAACTGGTAAAAATTACCCTTAAAATATATAAAGTTACCCTTGAAATATATAAAGTTATCCTTAATATAATTTAGTTATTTTAAAACTGGTAAAAGTTACCCTTAAAATATATAAAGTTGCCCTAAAAATGATAAAAGTTACCCTGTTTTCAGTTTCAGATTAAAAGTTGTTTTCAGCGGATCTCACCCCTATATATATATATATATATATATATATATATATATATATATTAAACGAATTAAGACAAGGCGAAAAAATAACGAAATTTCACTCTAATTATATCATGGTTATGCCATCAACACATGTTTTATGAGTCCCTAGTTAATTCTTACCCCATCCATATTTGAACACAAATTTTTGATCATGAATCTGATACAAATACATCGCTACATCCGTTGCTTTCCAAATGCAATGTCGCCCACCACAACCAAAGTCAATGAACTTATCATCGTCCTTGAATGCATTAAAACGAAGACGTCCTTCAGTCCAATTTACGTCACAATCATACATGACAGTGGAGAAAAAACAAGTGTTCAAGCTCCATGTAAAATTTGTATTTACGGCCAAATGCTGAACACCCAAATCTCTTTCATCGCCTTGACAATGAACATCAAGCGTATCACTAGACAACCCGTTTATAACGGCTACATGGAATTTAACATGTTTCATGAAAGGTGCTGCATCCGTGAATTGTATTTGTTGGGGCCGGATTGATCCATGATTTGAAGGAATAAAAGTAATTGTAAGAACTAAGAGCACAAATTGCTCAAGAACGTGGCGTAGTAGGTTCATCTCTTCTAATTTTTCTTCGCTAGAGTTTCTTTTGTAGTTGTTTGAGCAAAGAACACTTGCAGGTGATCTTGTTTTATACCACGCCTCAGGTTTTCAGTCGCCACACTTCAATATTAATTACTATTCACCAAATTAACTTGTCTGGTTTGTCTTTATGTATAAGGAAAAATATAGTCAAGTGCGATCTTGTTAAATTCGATAGTTTTCAAATATCAAATTTTCATAATTTCTAATTATGTATAGTTAGAGATATTAAGACTTAAAGTAACGCATTGGATTGCGTGAAAAGAAAGTGTAGCAACTAAAAATATATAGAGGAAGTAATAGGTCTATCCTTTTTTTAACCCCTCCATCTTTTTGCTACGTCTTTAAATAATTTTAAATTTAAGAAGATAGAGTATTTTCATGATTAAAAAATAATATAATTTGAACATACATATTGCGACGCATCTAATAAGACTCTATAGGTCCTTTTTTATGTTTAAATCACAAGGAGAGTGAGTGTGAATAATGTAAATGTCGAAATGATTAAATAGAAAATAAACGGATTACAAACTTTTTTTAACAAACTATCATAACTAGCTTTTTTGATAAGAGGGATATAAAATTTAATTGTCAATAACGTACCAAATAAATCCATAATAGATCAAATAATTATAATTTTTTTTGCATATTGCAACACGTTATATAATATTTATAAATTAGTGTACCCAAAATATGTTATGTGGGTTGTAATTATTACAACTTCTCCTTTTTTGTTTTTCTCTCTCCTCAAATTTCTTTGCCTTTTCAGTTTTTCTCTCAGAACTGCTTCATTTTCTCTCTCTTCATATTCTTACTATATTTTTCAATTTTTTTGATATATTTGATTGTACAATTGAACCTATTATAGAAGATTAGGATTATACTATTAGTTTGCGATATAGTGTATTTGTGTGTGGTATAGTGTGCTTTTCTGTACTATAGTATGTTTATTTGTGATATTGTTTTTTTGTATTATAGTGTGTTTGTTTGTGATATAGTGTATTTCTCTATGATATAGTGTATCTGTTTGTGATATAGTGTGTTTCTGTGTATTATAGTTGATTGGACAATTGAATATGTTATATAAGATTAGAATAATATTGTCAGTTTCGATATAGTGTGTTTATATGTGGTATAATGTGTTTCTCTGTGATATAATATTTTTTTTGGCAAGAGGTATCGTGTGTATTTGTCATACTGTTTCTTGTATTATAATGTTTTTGTTTTGTGATATAGTGCATTCCTCTCTTATATAGTGTATTTGTTTGTGATATAGTGGGTTTCTGTGTATTATAGTAGTGTACATTCTAATTCACGTGCGTGAGCCTGATGCACACTAATTTTACTGTGAAATAGGTTAACACAAATCAAATTGTAATATTTATATATATGAAGTGTAAAAGAGGACTTCTTTCCATTTATGTAGATGATTCTATAAGAGAACAATAATAGATATTCCCTGAAATTCTCACATTCTTTAATCCAATTAGTGACTAGTTTAATCCATAATTATTGAATTATTTTTTTAATTTTCTGTTGTAATTTGATACTCAAAGGAATTAAAAAAAAAAACATATAATAAGAGAAGGGACGACTAGATTGGTGCGAAATGTTTAAGGATAATATTGGGTTAGCGTAAAATAAAACGGACTACTCTAATAATTTGTGATCTATCATAGCTAAAAAAATTATTTATTGAAATGCAATTGGCTATCTCAAGCCTCCAAGAGAATCTCATTAGATACTCAATAAAGTGGGTGCAATATCATAACATAAATGAAAGATAACAATAAAAGGTAGGTTATCTTTCATTTATCTTATGATATTGCACGTATTTATTGAGTATCTAATTAGTGAGATTCTCTTGAAGCCTGAGACAATCAATTCCATTTCAATATATAATTTTTTTAGCTATGAAAGACCACAAATTATTAAAATACTTCGTTCTATTTTATGCTAACTCAACACTATACTTAAGCATTTCGCACCAATCTAGCCATCCTTTTTTATCTTTTGTTTTTTTTTTTCCTTTTGAGTCTCAGATTACAACAGAAAATTTTAAAAAATAACCTAACAATTATGGATTAAACTAGTCACTAATTGGATGAAAGAATGTGAGAATTTAAGGGACTAAACTGATCACTAAATAGATTAAACTAGTCATTATTTTCACAAAAATAATTTGTTCTCTTTTTATCATTGAGCTTGCACCATTGCCAAAATTTAAATTAAAAGTAGGTGGTCTTTGACAAAAACCGACTGACAAAAAATAGTGGTGAATCCATATACATATTTGGATACCATGCTTACAAAACTTTATTAACAATACTAGATGACATACTATTCAAAATAACTATTATATATATTATAACAATATGGAATATTAGGAAAAGGAAGAAATGAATCGATAAGGGCTATTTATAAAATTCATTAATAAGGCTCCGAAGTTCGTCACCTGCGGAGTTAGTCGAGGATAGGGATGGCAATGATGCGAGTCCAGTTCGAGTTTGATTAAACTCGACTCGAACTCGAAAACTCATACTCAAACTCGACTCGAGAACTCGTGAGTTTCAAATTTTCAAGCTCGAACTCAAAACCTAAACTCGAGCTTGAACTCGAACTCGTTTCAAGCTTTTTGGTCATTTGATATAGTTCTATTTTTTATAGAAGAAATTTTTTGCTTTGCTTTCTGGTCGTTTTATACACTTTTTTTTCATTAAAATTTTATCGAGTTTCTCGAGTCGATTATTGAGTTGCTCGACTCGACTCGTTAACCTGTCGAGTCAAGTTCGAGCTCAAGTCGAGCTCACTCGAGTCGAGCTTTGACCGAGCCGAGTTCGAGTAGCTCGTGAGCTGTCTCAACTCATTGCCAGCCCTAGTCGAGGAAACCCCTTTCAATGCAAGTTGGTAAGATAAGCCAATAGCTAAGAATAGTACTATAATTAGAGTTCAAAAGGCAGTTTGGATCCTTCATTCCAAGTAGTTCTCATCTGGTTACTTCACCGATTTTTATTAATTATTGAAGTTAGTTAATTTTAGATGGATGAAGTATCAAAATTAAAAGAGATTCAGAGATAAGATTAGATATTAAATCTTTTAAATAGAAATTTCATTAATTGAAAGCTAACTAACATTTAAGTATTAAGGAAAAACAAGATACAATCAAACAAAATAAAATCAAATTCGTTTTCGGAGAAACTACAATGAACCAGATCGAGCAATACATCGCAGTCCCCTTATATATGTTGAATCATACAACTTTGACGGGGAAGTATATCAAACAGACATAGTTTGGGGAAGAGTATTCTTGGTCGAGTCATGTTGACCGCATTCGAGTTTCAATACCTTCTTGTGAATAGTCTTGAACTAAAATTATGAGAATAATTTCCATACCTAAAAATAAACAAAATAGACTCGCCACTCCTATATAGGAGGATATCTCCACAATAAAGACTAAAATCCGCATAGTGGGGCTCGAGAAACTCTCATATAGAGAGATTAATTTATTTAACAACACAAGAAGATAAACAAGAAACTGAATATAGAAAGGAAAATGGGCTTTCATGGTTGAAATCATCAATGATAACTCTTAACTGATGAATAAGGGGTAGAAAAGAAAAGAAGATCGGCTCGCGAGAAAATTAGATTTAGGAAGAAGAGGGGGGCAGCTAGAGAAGGCATCTGTTTAGCGGCTACAGAGATCAACACTGATTAGATTAGACATTAAATGAATATATAATCTGAATCCTTCAAAAATACCTAAGGTAGGATAATATCGTGGTATTTCTTCGCCATGTGCAGCGACACTTTCCGGCGGTGGCGGCCTCCAGCTTGTCACTTTCCAAGCCCCGTCGTTCGGTCCGGTTCACTTCCCACTCCATGTTTTTCGTTTGTCGATACAGGTCATCACCTAGGGTTAGGTTTTAGGTGGCCTCCTATTCCACCTCCCTCTTTGGTGTTAGTTGTTAGGGTTATTGTCTGTTTGGCCTCCCTTCCCCTGTTTACTATTTGTGTCAGTTTGGCCTCCCCTATTCAGTGTTAGTTGTGTTGTTGTAGGCATCCCCTTCCCCCTTCCCCCTCCCCTATCTCGTATTCGTTGGTTGTCTTGGGCTTTCCCTTTCCCTCCCCCTCCCCTACTTACTGTTGCGATATTAGTCGGTGGGTTCCCCTCCCCGTCCCCTGTTTGACTTGTTAGTGTCGGCTCTAGGTGGTTTTTTATGTTGTTTGGTTCTTGGAATTGGTAGTATGAACATGTGTTTTGCTTTCTCAATCTGCTTGGTAATTGTGGTTCTTGCTGGAGGTAGTTTTTATCGTCAAATTGTTGGGTCTGGTCTGTGCGCTTGGTTCGGGTTTGTGAAGCGGTTTCATGGCTGGGGTTTGTTCTCTCCGATTTTAAGAATCAGAGGTTTTAATGCTTAGATCTCCGTCTCGCTTGGTAATGATCTTCTCGATCATTGCCTTGACAAAACGATATCTGAACACGGCTCCCCAATTTGTTAATTGGGTTTATATCACGTCAACTCATTCGAGCTTCTCCTCACAGGAGAAGCCAGGAATACCCTTTCCATAGGGTATTAAGTCACAAAGGATTGTGACTTGGTTCTGTTGCGAGTTTCTCAACTCGCTGTTTCTTTGTCACCCCGATTGTGAAGCAGGTCCACCCTTCCCACTCCTCTATTCAGGTCTTTGTCGCTCCTCTTCCATCAGCAGCAAAGTCATCCAGTTATCCAAATTTAGTGACCTCCAATGCAAGCAAATTTCTCCCAGTTTCAGCTATTTACGTTATAGTACTTGTTCTTTAAGAGCACGTAATGCTCAGTTTGGTTTAGTTTCTTTCTTTTTTAGAATAAATGCACTATCCTTAGGATGTAATCCCGCATTTTAATTAATGTAAATTTTCTCGATGTCAAAAAAAAAGAAGAGCAAAAGAAACGTCTTGATTATTAGTCCACGTTAAGGCATCTAGCTTAAGTACTAGTAGTACCCATTTAGGTATTACGTGTATTATAGTGCAGTATAACAAAGAACCTTTGTGCCGCTACCAGGCCGGGCTTGATTCATTGTCGGTAGGCCGTGTAAAGACAAAAGTCGGACCGAAATCTGGATCCGGACCGTAATTTGGACCGGACCGGAGATTTCGGTCCAGCTCTCTGTCCACAAAAAAACCTGATTCCGCGTTTTCGGTTTGGATCATAATTTCTATTATTTTAGTAAAAAAAATTATATGTTAAATAAAGTTTAGAAAGTTAGAAATTTTAGAACCTAATATTTATTGTTATGGCTGAGTTTTTCGCATGATGACACTGACATGACGACATGATGACGCGATGACATGGTGACGTCTGACATGATGATGCAGCAACTATCGCGTGAGGACGTGACAGAGAACATAAGGCCGGAGCTAGCAACTATGTAGTAACGGTTTTGCTAAATAAGGAAGGAGCATAATGAGGCGTAAAATCAGCCGTTGAGGAGCGTGGATTGTGACGTTGGAGCATAAATGAGAAAGATCTCCCATGATCAAAGGACCGAAATTAATGTAATAATTGTAGAATTTATTAGATATTCGTTGGAAAAAGCCAAAGGAAAAAAGAGGCATACAAAAGAGAAGTAAGGATCATTAGTCAAGGACTACGCAATATTACTAGAGTTAAGCAAAGGAGAAATACATTCTGTAACGATTGTTACTTGCTAAAAAAGACAGTCCACCATAGTAGATTGGTGGATCTCCATCCACCCGCGGTTTTTACCCACCTTCATTGGGGTTTTCCGCGTCACCATTTTTGTGTGTTCATCCCCTTTGATCCCCATTGCATTCGTTCATAGCATTATCTTATACATAATCTGGTAGAATCGTCCCAAACTTTAATTTCGTCGTAAGAGATAAATTTTAGCATAAACATTTATTACTTTAAGATTATTGTTATTAAAATTATTGATTTTTAATGTATTTAGTTTATAAATATATACTTAAATATAATAAAAATGATTTTATTGAAAAAAAACTAAAAGTCCGGTCCAATAGGTCCAAGGCCGGACCAAAACGGAAATATTCCAGTTTCCAGTTCGGTCTCGGTCCAAAAAAAATAACAGATTTTGGTCCGTCAATCCAGTCGATTACTGTCCGGTCCGGTCCTGGACTGGTGCACACCCCTAGTTGCTGGTAATCGGGTAATGTATATATTACACGTATAACAAAGATGGAACCCTATCTCTATGTTAAATATGGGTTTGGTTCGCGTCCATCATAATTAAGGAGAGATTGCACTTCAAAACACTAAGAATGTTCCATCTTAAAACCATATGGCAATAAGAAGAGTAACCCTTTTTCCTTATAAAGTAGACCATCTCTTTTCTTTTATCAATATGTGACACTCATATGTGTTGTGCGCTATACATCATAGATTCAACACTCTCCCTGAGCATTAGTCTTGGTACTTAATAATTATGCTAACGATGTTATCATTGTCGAATGGTCATAAGACTTGATATAATACCCAGTCAACGAGCCCCCAAATTCAAACCGGTGTAGCTTTAAATTTGACGGACTTGGAGCGGCTTTTAATCTATACTGACTCGACCTCAACCTGGTTAAATTAGAGAGAGTCAGTCTCCATATCTGATCAAGACCTGAACCGAGATCAACCATACCTGATCGGCACCCGACAAGATTGTAGTCTAACCCGACTATACCGACCCAAATTTAAACATGTGAACGATCGAACAAGGTAATCTAAGACCCGTACTCGACCTAAAGTCAACCCAAAATTTGATCAGGCCAGATAAATACTCGATTTAGTTCGTCCAACTAACCCAAAATCAACCGAAATCTTCAATGATTATAAAAAAAATTAATTTTTTTTGGTAAAAATGTAAGCTAATATATTACCAAAAAAACCCAAGATAGGGCACGAAAAAAATAATACATCCTAAAGTGAAGCTTGTACAGAATACTAGCAACACTCAAATACACTACACCAAGCAACTATATATTAAACATTTAAATTTTGAAGCCAACACGGCAACACCTTTCCTCATCAGACCATTTAACATCCACATAAGTATGGATTCTACATATTACATTAATTTGAATATCCCTAACTACCATATCAGCCTTCAAACAACATCATGCCAAAGCATGATTTCTACACCTCCAGATTTGATAAACCAGAGCAGCTAGAATAGCATATCACACCTTCTGTTTCGTCTTCTATCTTAATTTTCTTCCCCATCTTTTCCAGCTAGTATATAGGATATCCTGGTTTTACTTCTTTATACCTTGACATATGCTACTACTCACAAGACATTTGAAGAACAAGTGATTACTTGTTTCAGGGGCAGCTCTGCACAGCAAACATATATCATCAGAACATACTCCAGCAACCATCAGTCTATCCAGTGTCTTCACTTTATCAAGCATCACCATTTATGCTATAAAAGAGTGTTTTGGCAGAATGAATTGATTCCAGACCCAATGATGTCAACCCACTCTATGTTTTTGACCTTTTAACCACTTATACCCTTCTTTCATAGTATAGTTTTTAGAACCATCAAGGCACTGACTGCTATTGTGAGCACTTTTAAATTTTGTTCTTCGTTTTGCAAATAGACTTCCACACCCAGCTAGCAGAACCAGGAGCTTCATGATCCCACTAGTTCTCCTCGTTAATATAAATGTAATGAACCCATTTGATCCACATTACATCTTCCTTTTGTGCCACATGCCACACATACTTGCCAATGGCGGAGTTGTTCTAAGCACAACAATCATGCACTTCTAGGTAGCCCACGGCCCACCATATACCTTAGGTCTAGAGATTAAGTCCCAAGCCACAGAGGGATCCTATTCAGGATTACCTTTCCTTCCCTTAAGAATGCTTTATAAATTTGAATTATTCTTTGAATCACACCTTTTGGGAGAATAAACACTTGAGCCCAGTATGAATGTATGCTCATTAAAACCGCATTAAAAGGACAACTCTGGCTACATAAGATAGATGCCTCATACTCCAGCACATAACACTCTTTAAAATTCTATCAATCAATATGTCACACTCAGCCTTACCAATTCTCTTAGAGGTAATTGCAACCCCAACATATCTAAAAGGAAACATTCCTTTTCTAATTTTGGTAATCTGAAATATCTTCGCTGAATATCTTCTTTCATATTCCCATGATATATAGCTGATGTTTTGGGGCTTGCATTGAGACCTAAGGCTTGAGCATATGATTTTAAGGTTCTCATAAATAACACAGTAAAATGAAGATCACCCTTCCTAAACAGCATCAGGTCATCAACAAAGATTGAATGGGTCAATCTAAGCTGCTTTGAATGATAATGAAAGGAGAAGGGATCCTTCTTACACATTCTTTTCACGAGTCCTGTAAAATACTCCATGGCCAACAAAAATAGCAAGGGTGATATAGGATTGTATGTGTGTTTCTATTTCGCCTATGCGAGATGAGTGTGTATTCGACTACCTCATTGTAAAGGTTTTATATTGAAAATATTTTGAAGTCGCCAACAAGTCTTTAAGGAAGACTCATAAACCTAACTGGATATTGGAAAATCGTAAGGACGACTTAGGGACTTATTGAAGGTAGATTTCCCCGTTTTCACACCATATATAGATGGTCAATGAACCAAAAAGTTGGGTTCGGAGATGAGGGTACGAACACGGTCAAGAACCATGTCACTCATTGCTAACTTCTACTAAATACGATTCACAACAAGTTTTATGCAGAAGAATAACCACATAATAGTTTTCATGAACCCTAAATTTATTAGTATAGGTTGGTTCAAGAAGCACATAAAAGACTATTTTTTTAGCGACAAGTTATTAATCAATCAATTTACAAGGTACCTAGTAGGTTGTCCACATTATCTGATTTAGTTAGAACAATTCCTTAGGTCTTGATTAATAATAATAATATGGGGATGATAAAAATCATGCATATAGAACAATGATAATAACATGAATATTATTTATACAAAATAAAAGAAAAGAGGTTATAATGTACAATAATAACGTTTATTTATTAATAATCTACATCATGACAAGAAATCGTGAATAACTTCTAGAAAATATAAAAAAAAGAATTACTCAAGGGCTTTCAGGAGTATACCTATGCGGCTTATGTATGAGAGCGTAACGACCTTTGTGAGGAGCAATCTTGGAGCCAGAGATCGATGTAAAAGAGGAACATATGTGTGTCTGATTGTGTTTGTTGTGTTTAGTATGTGGAACTATGGGATTATAACCACGGGCATATTTTGAAAATTAAAGTGTATGAGAATTATATTGAAAAACATTGGCATTGATTTGGGAAACCAAGGCCTATTTATAGAGAAAAGGAAAATGCGCGTTACGCGCTAGGTTCGCCATGTGCAGCACCTTGTGCGATGCACAATCACACGTGTCAGGCGCACATTGGTGCGCCTGACGTAATACGGCCAATCAATAATGTACATGCGGTAGATGCTTCTGAAAAAGATAGAAAAGAACACTATGCATTACATAAGGGCGTGTAGTAGGCGCACAACTCTGTGTGACACATAATAACATGTGTCAGGCAAACATTGGTGTGACTAACATAGTTTGACAATGGTGCACCAAGAGCACCACCTTGCTATTACACGTTTTGACATCTTTTTTATTAAATACGTTTTGACGATTTTTATCTTTTATGTTCAAAAATCCAATTTTAATTATAGAAATACTGTTGAAAATATTTATTTATTAAAATAAAATAATTAATTATCATGAATAATCAATTATTGAGTTTTTTCAAAGCATTAGGCTCAAAAATTTATTTATGGGCTCAAAATGCAATTAATTATCAAGAATAGTTAATTGGGATTTAAAATGGGACTTTAACACTTTAAAAATAGTTTTGGGTTAGTTTTTCGGGCTGTTCTCCCCTTGGGTTGGACCAATTAAGATCGCAGTATATTTCATCATTGGATCCTTAAATGAGAAGACACAATTATGTGTCTATAGAAACCCACACTTTGATTGAGGTTGAGAAAATCGAAAGTCAAAGTATACGGTGTCGCGATGGAGAATGATTCTAAGCGCTCCATAGTTTAGAACTGATCTATATACACCGATCTCTACAAAAAATATAGTATGCAGAACAATAACTACAAGCAATTTAATTACCTGCAGAAAAAGATGTTAGCATATAGGTACAAACAACTCAAACAAAGCTCATAATGATGCAATAATGCAAACGTAGACTCTCTAAGGATGCATGAGATGATATGCAAGGATTAAGGTAATGCAAAGGTAATGAAGATGACATGTTATGTAAGGTAAAGTAAGGGTTATGCAAGACTAGGATGTATGTAATGCAATGTAAGGTTAAAGTTTTGCAAGGCTAAGACATATGGATATGTCGAATGATAAAATGATCAAAACATAGATTGAATTGTTTCCAAAGACAGTTTTTCATGATAATCAGGGTCAGTGAATGAGGTCCGCAGATTACATTTTCGAGAGTTTAATTTGATTTGAGGAACTACCACATTTATGGAAATCCCCCACTTTAGGTAAACTTGTCCTGAATTAGACATTAACCTTGACAGAAATATAGTTTATCTGTCTTAAGCATTGATAGTTCTTCATTGGGGATTCTTCTTTTGGGAACTTGATTTAGGTAAAGTCATATATCGCCAAATACCATAGAAATGTCAGAGAATCCTTCAGGGAAAGGAGAGTTTGAAATAATTCTAAAAGGTTTAAATTTGTGACTCAAATAAATGTAGGTGATAAAAGGTTTTTAATGAAGCTAGGTTCATACACGAGTTTATGTCTGGATCTAGAAGAGTATCCTCCTGGATTCTAAAAAGTCAGATCATTAGGCCTTGATTAATATTTTTTTATTGAAGCGGTTAGACCTCGAGATGAGAATTCCTACGTATCCTTGCGAAATCAGCCCATTTGTAGTTCTAGATCTGATTTCTTTTTTTATTTATCATTTTTTATGCCCTGACTTTTGCTTAGACTGCCCTTTAGGGTTTTCAACATATTGGGCATGGACATACCTTGAAAAAGGAGTTAGGGTTGATGAAATGTTAAAACATTTAAGGCTTGATGAAGCTTTACTTTGTTGGATTAGGGTAGGATCATGAATTAGGATTATCTGGGTCAAAGTTTGGATGGATCGAAGGGTTTGATTGAGGGGTAAAACTGGTGTGCAAGCCCCCTAGCTTAACTCTTAATATCTTTGCATTTGGCTTTTCTTTTTTTTTATTGCTTTGCGCATTTTCTTTTGCTTTTGCTTTTGCTTTTGCTTTTTTCGCACTTTGAATTTTTTCTTTTATTATTTCTACCTGGCATCAACCTTTTTTTATATATATGTAGTAAGGCTTGAATACAAGCTTTAGGTTATGGGTATTAAAAGGTCTGAAGGTTATTTGTGTAGCTTTGATTTGAAAGGTTAGATGGCTAAGGATCATAGAGAATAATGGCTTAATGATGATGGAGGGAAGAGAAGAATAAAAACTAATCCAAAATATGTCCTTTTTTCATTTTTCTTTATTTTTTTCAGATTTTTTTTCACTTAATCAAATTCATTTAGGTGATTTAAGTTTCATAATTGAATTAGAAGCACAAATGATGGAAGGCGAATGAAAATTTGATTATTTTATTAATTAAAACTAAATAAAAAAAGGCATATTAAAAATAAAGTGTTAAATGACATAAACTTGACAGGAAAGGAAATGAAGAAGCTAGAGAAGGGACTCTTCGACTCAACCTAGAAGACTAGCGCTAAATGACTATGCCCTGACATTTTTTTAGGAACTATCCAAGGGGTTGCCGTTGTTGCTGACTTTTGCTGCAGGCAGATTAACAATCTACCATCTCCAACATATCCTATCTAGCATGCTTCAAATTCCAGCAATGTGATTTCATATGGCCATTTTATTGATGGTACTTGCAATAGGCATTAGGATTGCACAACTTGGATCTATTCTGAGGAGTAGGGTGTGGACTAGGCCCGAGAGCCTAAAGTGCTCCTTTTCCATGAAGGCTAGTGAAGGTTTCTGTTAGAGACATGCCTAAATGAGTGCATGTTCTTTTAGGCTTTTTATAACCTCTCTTTTCAGTAGTTAGGGTATTGACCTCCACTAGTGGAAAAAGGTTTATTTGCGTCGGACCCGGGACCCCTATTTGCGTCGGACTTGGGTCCGACGGCACAGGTCTCGACGCAGATGACCTATCAATGATCTGCGTCGAATGCAGAAACGATGCAGACCCTCATCTATTTGCGTCGCACCTTGTATACGGGAAAACAAATAAATTCATAATAAAATGTGAATTAAAAATTTTAAAACTGAAAACATACAAGAAAATTCATTTTTGATAGGTTCTTTTTTATTTCAAAAATAAACATAACTATGGCAAAACAAATAAATTCATAATGAAATGTGAATTAAAAATACCTGGAAATCGTGAATGAGAAGATAAACCCAAAAACTTCTGAATTCGTCTCTCCTCTTTGAGTTTGTGGTCGTCGGCGGCGATTTTTTTTAGAAGATGGACCCGAAAACCATATCGTAGCACTCGCCGGCGAGATCCGAAAACCATATCGTATCACTAGCCGGCGAGATCCGAAAACACCCAGAAAAAAATGGCGAAAATACTTAGAAAATGCGGAGATTTTTTGAGATTCGAAATTCAGAAGAGAGAGAAAATGCCCAGAAAAAAATGGCGAAAAAAGGAAATCTATTGCGATGAACCTCGATGAGGTTGATCAGACCATCCGAAAATCTCTTTTCAAGCCGGCGAAGGTGATGGTTGTATATACATCTCACTTTTGCATGTTTTTTGAGGGTTTGTGGTGTATTCTGATTTGGGTTTTCGTTAATTTTTGAAGATATTTTGTGGTTATGATGTTTTAAGTGATGAGGGTTTCATTTGATGATGAACTTTGTGGTGTTTGGTTGTTGTTTGAGAGTGAGAGAGAATGAGGTGAGGTTAGAATGAGTGAGGTGAGAGAGAATGAGGCACCTGGAATATGAAGTTAGGGTTTCGATGGGGAGTGGACTGGGAGATTAAAAAGTAACGGGTCATCTATGGGCCATGCGACGCACATGACTTATTAGGCCTCCAAGCATTTAAAAAATTATAAGTGCGTTGTGGGCTAATCTGCGTCGGATGGGTCAAGTCGTCCGACGCAAATCATCCTTTTGCAACGCATCCTCAATAGGGCCTCATTTTTTTCACCAGGATGCAGCGATGTCCGTCACACCCTTATGATGTGCGACGCATATGGTCCATATGTGTCACACATAATGAGGGTGCGGCGCAAATAGCTCGTACCTGGTGCTTGTGCGTTGTAGTCTGGCACGCATGCGACGCAAATTGGGTTTTTGCGTCATTTCACTTGTTCTGCGACGCACTTGAGGGGACACAAATCATCCTTTTTCCTACTAGTGCTTGTTGCTTTTGGAGGTAGAAGGGTTGTATTACTCTTCTTGACTGAGATGTTGTTGTTCTAACCGACTCATACTTTGAGGCTTGTACCTCTTCTTCAATCAGCATGCCTACCTTATAGAGTTTCGTGAAAGAATTTATGGGTTGGAATTTTATGTGTTCTCCGTAAATTAGGCTGCAGGTTGCAGATAACCATTTGGACTTGGTCCTCTTCAGATAGCCTATTAGTCATTTGTGCGGCCTATTATCTCCAACAGTTAATGAAGGTGAAATTATCATCATTGAAGTTTTATTTAGTTAAATACAACTCCCGAAGACCAATAAGAAGCTTACTTGTTGTTGTATATGTATTGCTTGTGGAACTTTGCTATGATGTAGTCGCAGTCATTCAACTTGGTTTTGTTCAACGATCTAAACTGATTGGATGGATTTGCATTCATGGTCAAGGGAAAGACATAAGCAAACAAGTCCTTGCTCATGCCCTTGAGAGCCATAGTGATGGAAAAGACTCTTAAATGATCATCTAAGTCTTCGACTCCTTTGATTTTTGGGAGGTCACCTAGTGCTACCTTTTTAGGAAGTTTTTCACTTAGTTAAGGATCAATCTTGTCATGGCCATGAGCCTAACCCTTGAGTGCAGGAATTGACTAGGTCAATTGCTCGAGTTTTTGAACCTCAAATATGTCTTGGATTTGATAGCACAATGGTGGAGTGTGACCCTGTTCTTCTTCTTTAGTTATTAGTTTTCCTCTTAGTGCCTTGATGTCTTTATCTTGTTCCTCAAGAAAAGAGTTCATCAGTTGAAGCCGAGCCATGATGGCACTGAGTTGTTCGTTAGTGTCTTGGATTTCAAATGATGATTCAGAATTTTCATAAGATTCTTCTAAAAAAAGTAAGGATGCATTTGAGGAGTATCGGAGTAAGTTGAACTTGTTGCCTCTCTATTGTACGTTCCCAAGTTATAATCTCACGACCTGTCCTGAACAGAAATCTAATGGACCTCGTAAATTTTAAGATATAATGTTTTCGAAATGAGAAATGAAAGTGAGAAATGGGAATGGCAAATGGAAGATTGAGAAATAAAAGGGGAAATAGAAAGGGAAATTGATTAGAAATGGGTATGGTTTTGGACTAGTATGGCCTTGACTAGACTAGACTGAATAAGCAGATTGGAGTCGATGATTGGCTTTATAACGATAAGGAATGATAGTTTCACTAGACTAATGGATTGCCTTTATGAATTTTATGGGTGATTGGCTTCGCCAAACTTCGCGATTTGGGGTTTTACGGATCTAAGATGGACTAGCTTCACTAGGCTTAAAGGTTTTGGGCCATTATTAACTTAGTGTAGACTAGCTTCGCTAGACTCGAGGATTTAGACTACCGTAGATGTAAGGTGGGAGTAGCTTTTCTAAACTCGAAGGGTGCCTTTATGGTATTAGGGGTGGCTAGCTTCGCTAGGCCTAAAGGAGGCCATTATCGTCTTTAAGGTGAGCAGCTTCGCTAGACTCAAGAGGTGCATTTAGTCTTGAGGATAAATAGCTTTGCTAGGTGTAAAGGATGCCATTACGGTCTTAAATGTGACTAGCTTCATTAGATTCAAGGGTTGCCTTTATGGTCTTAAAATGTGACTAGCTGTGCTAGGTCAAAGGGTGTCGTTATGGTCTTAACGGTGAGTAGCTTTGCTAAACAGAAGGGGTGCCTTTATAGTCTTAGGGATAAGTAACTTATCTAGGTCTAATAGGTGCCATTATGGTTGAAAGGGTGAAAAGCTTTGCTAGGTCAATGGGTGTCGTTATGGTCTTTAAGGAATGCAAGCTTCGATGTACTTAATTGTTTAGACATTATCCTATATGTGTTTGGAAATGGACTTGATTAGACTTAGGAAATCAGTTGGGCCTTAGATTGACCTAATTTTGGACTTAGTCCTATGTTAGTTTGAGTAGACTTGGAAATTCATATGGTCTTGACATTGGAAATTAACTAGAATTGGACTGGAATAGACTGGGATTAGACTTAAACTAGGGTTCACATAAAGATGTAAATTGACCTAGATTTTGACATGAGCTAGACTTATATGGGCATGCGATGGACTCTATTGCTAGTGGGCCTAATATGAATGCAAAATGGACTCTATTGCACATGGACCTAATGAATAAAAGTGAATTAGATTGTGTTGATTGGACTGCGTTAAATGAAGGTGTTTGTACTGGGGTTATAATTTTCTAAATTCATTTTTTTTTTGAAAGGGACCTCATATTTTTCATATTTCATCTGGAAAAGATGATGGATTGATTTCGAAAATATTTTTTTGTTGAAAGGTGGTATGATGAGGTTAGTACATGTTTGTGAAAAAGAGTAAAATAGAAGAGGGTCGGTGTAGAATAAATTTTGAAATATGTAAGTTTCTTGAAAATTTATTGAAGGTAGGATTGATAGGTAAGATTAGTTGGATAGCAGGGAGAAGGTAGACATGCATGACAATTCTAACTCTACCATGACCATTTTTCTAGATGCACTTTTTTTAGGACACACTCGACCTTGCATGAAAAGACTAATTTTTATGCTTGAATTAGGTGAGACCCCTAGAATGACCATGCTTTTACGCGAATGCAGACGGACCAAACATAGGATCGACCACCACGACGACTAAATCGACAAAAAGCATGTGTTTTCTTTTGTAGTGTATAATCATATCTTGGCAAATAAGGATGTTGTGCATAATCCTTCTATTCTCAACAAATGCACTTTGAACCTCATCAACAAGACTAGGGAGTACTAACTTCAATCTACTACATATCCTTTGATTCTCCACAAATGCACTTTGAACCTCATCAACAAGGCTAGGGAGTACTAACAAGCAATGGGACAAAATTGTGTCACATTACTAGGTTGGTCAATCTTAGAAATAAGACATAAATTAGTAGCATTGACTTGTTTTAATAATTTGACAGATTGAAAACAAAAAAAGAACAACAATACTTACATCACCTCCTAAGCAAGTCCAAGACCAAGCTTTCTTAAAAACATGTTGATATATCCATCTGGACCATGTGATTTATTATCATCAATATCCCACAAGGCACACTTCACACCATCACATTCAACACTGGCCCCTCTTTAAGAATGTACTGACTGACCTTGGCTGCAGGAGTATATGAAGTGCTAAACAAATCTTTATAATATTGTATAAATGCATCATCAATATTATTTTTCTCCTTCTGCCAAACACCATTCAGATCTTGAAATCTGCAAACCTAGTTCTGGACCCTTCTTTTTCGTAAGCAAGCACGAAAGTATATAATTTTTAAAATGTTAAAAGGAAAAAAATAAGAATGTGTCTTGGTGTAACATGTTACATCATAACTTATTGATTAACATGCGTAATGAGATACACTTTAACAAGAATGACATGTACTATACAAATAAGGACATGAACCTCATGTCATTTTGTCGTTTATTTCATGTCATATGAGTTTTTTTTTAGGTAAGAAGTGGTGGTTTGTTGATTGTTACACCATAATATATACTGTAATAGTTACCCCCCAAGAATTTGTGAAAAAATAAAGTCATATTAAGCTAGACATTATATATATTGGCTTCATGCCATTGCGTGCATGCATGGTGCTAATAAAATTACGCCAAATAATAATTTTTAAAAACTTTAATCCCTAAACCTTTTTCAAAATCAATCTTAGTCGAACCCAAACCAACCCAAGTATGAATGAAACTGAATTAATACAAACCCATTTAGTACCTATTTGTGGGGGCACCCTAACCGAAATAGATCGACTTGAAAATGGTTCATCCCTTACCTGATCGAAACCTGACCGTATGATGAATTGGATGTAAACCTGATCCAGATGGACTCGACGCAACCGGCACTCGACTGGTGGGAATAGTTGACTTGAACATGACTCGACTTAAAATATCCACCACGGAGTGGATCAACCTAAACCCCGATCAAGAAGCCTAATTGACACCACTATCTATAGTGAATTAGTAAAGGTGGTGATCTTGGACCGACAATTTAAGAGGGCCAAGCTTTGATTGTATAATTATTAAAGTCAATGTTGAATTCTTAACCAATACGGTATAAGTTTTTCTTATTTATATTTAATATTACATATGAAATGCATTTAATATGCCAAAAAAAGTACTAGGGGTTAGGCTCCTACCAACTCTAATTAAGATCCTTCTCTGGACGGTTGTGACACTTATCGATTTTTATTATTCACATGAAGGTAAATGTGAAATTCCATTTTTCAAGAGTTAAATATTCGTTTTTTGTAAGTCATAGCTAGATTTCGCCAGTTAGGTGGGGGTGTTTCAATAACTTTGTGATCTAAACAATTGGAATTAATTACTTATCATCCACAACTACAATGCCAAGTGTGGGACTTAGAATCATTCAAATGACCCAACACAGAAATCTAGCTATCCGGTTAGTAAGTCTAGGGTATTATATGGTAGGTCTTTTTTATTCGTTTGCTTTTTGGGCTCGTATTCTAGGCCACTCCGTTTATATGTATTTGGGTAGTCTATATAAACTCCCTTCTAAACATTTCTACCTGCCTATTTAAGAAAAAAGATCTTTACACATTCTTTTTTTTTTTTTTTTTGGTAAACCAAGCATCATAAATTAAAAGAGTTCATTACAATCCTCAATATATTGAGTTCTACAATAACTAGGGGGTTGTGGAAAACCCTTGTTACATTAAAAACCATATCGGTGGTTCTACCTAGCTTGGCTAAACTATCTGCCAAGTGATTACAATTCCTCTCACAGTACTGAAGCTTGACATCATGGAACCATCTGCCAAGCTTTACACATATTCTAACAAACCTAATATCTCGCCCTACTTGTGGACAAGTCAACATTGCATAGTTGGTAAACCAACTATTTGTGTGCTGATAATTTTTCCTTTTGTTTCCTTTACTCTGCATTCGTCATTGTATTCAGAAAGTTGTAAGAAGCAAAGTAACCCAAACTTCAGCACTAGTTCCACTAAGATCTTCATGAATTGGCTTAAATATTCAGCAAGAGTAACCTCTTGGAAATAACGAGAAGATTGGGTGATCATTATCGAACATAGGAGCATTTATTCAGATCTTCCCACACATAAGTCTACTGTCCACATCACCACATCACAGTCATCTTCGTTGATATGAGCCTAAAAATAGGAGGCGGCTATTTAGAGATCATTTTTTTTAACGGATAAGATATGAAAGAGGAGGAGGGTGACACCTGCCACGCGCTGACAGTTTCCCTAATGTTATGATAAAAAAAAACGTATAAACCCGTGCATATTAATTAGCATACACTCAATAGATGTTAGGTAGGTTATAAGGATTACAATTGCTATTATTTTGTCTTCCTCTTCTCAAATTTCCTTGTCTTTTCAGTTTTTCTCTCATAATCTCTTAAAGTTCTTACTTTTTTACATTTTCTTGTGATAGTTGATTGTACATTGGAACTTGTTATGCAAGATAAGGAATAATTTGTCAGTTTCGATATAATGTGTTTGTGTGTTGTATAGTGTGTTTCTATGTGTTATACTATGTTTATTTGTTTTTTTGATGCTAATACTATATTTATTTGTGATAGTGTTTCTTTGTAATATAGTGTGTTTATTTGTAATATAGTGGTTCTATTAAATTTTCAGATTATATGAAAATGGGCCTGGGTAACCCAATAAGGAGGAGGAGATTTAACCCACTTACAAGTTAGGAGGTTCCATCGTAAAACCAATTTGTGATAGGAGGAGTAACTTCTAATCTTATAAAGTGGTTTATTCTCTCCTCTTTCTCCAATGTGGGACACTCACAAGTGGACATTTAATGGGTTTCAACAGTTTCTATATAGTTAATCTGTTTATGATAAAGTTGATTGCACAATTGAATTTGTTATTATAGAAGATTAGGATAATATTGTCTGTTTCAATAGAGTGTTTGTATGTGGTATATTGTGTTTCTATATGCTATAGTGTTTTTTTTTTTTTGCAAGAGCTATAATGTTTATTTATAATATTGTTTATTTATGTTACAATGTATTTGTTTGTGACATAGTGCATTTCTCTCTTATATAGTACATTTGTTTGTGATATATTGGATTTATGTATATTATAGTAGTGTGTGTCTCGATTTACGTGTCTAAGCCTAGTGTACACTAATTTTACTGTGAACTAAGTTCACATAAGTTGGATTAATGTTATAGCAGGGTGTGTCCCATATAAGGCAACTCCAATCCCTATATATGCATATGTGCCTACACTTGGGGTGCTATGCATATTTCTTGGTGCAAGTTAGTGTCATTGTGTGTGTAGTCCTCTTGTTTTGCTATTATATGCTTGTTGCGCATAGCTGGCCCTGAATCAAGCCTCAAGAAATCATGCGCTACCCCGGCGAGAAACGGGCGCGTTCCATAACATCCCACTTATTATAGAACTAGCCTTCATATGCACGCGATGCGTGCGTTAATTTCAAAATTTGTTATTCTATTAGATACTTCATTCGTACTTTATTTATGATTAAACTTAAATGTGAAAAATTCAACAGTTAGATGAATTTAGATATATTAATTCGCTAATGTAAAAAAATAAAAAGGTTGTGAGTGATTGTTAACATTAATTTTTTGTGAATGAATATTGAACGGAAAGAATAAAATGATGAGTTGGTTTAACTGAATTAAAGAGTATCAACAGTAGTGAATGTTCAAACTTTTCATGTGCACGTTATGTATGCCATCTTTTTTTATAAGGTATAAATATTTTGTCCATTTAACTTTTGATTGAAGTATTTGATTCATATACCATTTTAAACTTGTTTTAAATGGCAAGTTGGAATGAGAATTTTTAAATGATTTGCTTTTGTAATTTGTTTCATTCCATTAATTAGATCATTAAGGGTATTTTAGGCACTTCAAAAGAGGACACCACACCTCCTCCCTTGGCTTATATAATAGAGATAAAAATAGGGAAAACTTGCCACAAAAAATCTTTTAAAGGTTCAATTTTGCAAAAAAAAAAAAACTTAGAAAGCATCTTTGCAAAAAGAAACCACAAACTAAAATTTTCTTGCAAGAAGAAACTTATTCCCATTTTCCGATGTGTTTTTTCTCAGTTCCGACGATGACCCTTCTATCTTTCTTTAACCCCCTATTTCCATCAACTGCAGCACCACCCTTGTTCATCTCAAAAACCACACCGAAAGATGGGAATAGGTTTCATCTTGTAAGAAAATTTAAGTTTGTGATTTTTTTTTGCAAATAATGCTTTAAAAAAAAATTCTCGCAAAATTAAACATTTTAAAAGTTTTTTTTGACAAATTTTCCTAAAAATAGGTATTCGCCAAATAACCAAACTCTAATCATTGCCAGATTTTACTCAACAAACTGTGGCGATCAAAATATATAAAGAACGTTTTAAGACAATGGGGGGAAAAAAGAGGCAAATTTCACTCGATTTATTCCTTTGTTAAGCCATCAACATATTTTTTACAAGTCCGTAGTTATTTACTTATTTTTACCCCATCCATACTTGAACACAAATTTTTTTTCATGAATATGGTACAAATACATCGCTACATCCGTTGCCTTCCAAATGCAATGTCGCCCACCACAACCAAAGTCAATGAACGTATCATCGTCCTTGAATGCATTAAAACGGAGACGTCCTTCAGTCCAGTTTACATCGCAATCATAACTTATAGTGGAGAAGAAACCAGTGTACAAACTCCATGTAAAATTGGTAGTTACGGCCAAATGCTGAACACCCAAATCTCTATTGTCGCCTCTATCATCGCCTTGACAATGCACGTCAAGCGTATCACTAAACAAACCATTTACAACGGCTACATGGAATTTAACATGTCTCGTGAAAGGTGCTGCATCCACCAAGTGTATTTTTTGGGGTTGAATTGATCCATATTTTGAAGATATAAAAGTAATTGTAAGAACTAAGAGCACAAATTGCTCAAGAACGTGACGTAGTAGGTTCATTTTTTCTAATTTTTCTTGGCTAGAGTTTCTTTTGTAATTGTTTGAGTAAATAACACTTCAATGTGATATGGTTTTATACTTCTTCCATTTTCTTAGTTGTTACGCTTTAATAATAATTACTACTCCTTTGTTCTAAAATATAGTTCTCATTCTATTTTGGGCACAAACCTAATAATTGTGGTGTACTTTCATAGGGATTTGTTTTTGTTTTTTTTGAATTATTGTCATTAAAAAATAAAAAAGATGGGAATAATATAAATGGGTGGGCATGTCAAAAGAGTAGATAGAGTGTAAAAAATTACTTTTTTGTTATACACAACCGATGAGATTGAGGGAGCATTAAATGGGATTGTCAAAACCCATGTGAAAAGAAGGAGAGAGGAGTAAAAAAGTGATGGTCTAAAATGGAAATAAGGTAAATAGGAAGAACATTTTAGGACACCTAAAATAAAAACGGGAAATAGATGTAGTATCTACCAACTTAATTTGCCCGATTTGTCCGTCCTTATGTATAGGGAAAATTATAGTCAAGTTAAATGCATAGTTTTCAAATATCAAATTTTTATAATTTTTAATTATGTACAATTGAAGATATTAAGGCTCAAATAGCACATTGAAATGCGTGAAAATAAGAAGTGTTGTTAAAAGATATATAGATGAAGTACTAGGCCGGTCTTCTGTATTTAACTCGATCCTATGTAACCCGCATAAGTGTGTGTATGAATGATGTAAATGTCCAAATGATTCAATAAAAAAGAAACAGAGGAAGTACTATAACTAGTCTTTAACCAACTATTATAACTAGCATTTTTTATGAGAGAGAGAATTGAAATTTATTTGCCAATAACTTACCAAATAAATGAGTAATAGATCAAATAACTAAAATTTTAGTTACATATTGCAACACATTAAATGTTCATATATATGAAGTGTTACTTAAATGACTTCTTTCTCTTTAGGTAAAGGATTAAAGAGCAAAGTAGATTTATCTTGCATTTATGTTATGATATCTCACGTATTTATTGAGTATCCAAGGAGATTCTCTTGAAGGCTTGAGATAGTCAATTCCATTTCAATAAATAATAATATCTATTATATAAGTCAAGGGGGAGTTATGGTGTCCCCTCTTGAAAAGATTTATATACCCTTAATCTCACAAAAAAATAATAAAAAAATATTTTCTTAATTCTTTCCTCATTACAAATATGGGTAATAAGGAAAGTTCTACATTACTATAAAGACATACATAAATAAGTGTAAAAAGAAAAAAAAAACTCACAATTGAAAATATAAACTGATGACCAAATTAATTTTCAAATAATTATAAAAACAAAGATTTGCAGAGATTCTTAGTATCTAAACCCTCAGTTGCAATATCAATTTCAAATAACATGCATAAACAAACATAAAAGAATTAAGAAATTAGAGAATATTCTTTTATTTTTTTGGAGGGGCTCACAATCAGTTGAGATAACAAATAAGTAAAGAGAAGAACATACATCATTTGATAATATCGATTTATAATTTATTTTTTTACTGAAGCGCTATTCATCATATTATGCTTAAGACCTCAATTATCGAATGAAATCAAATTGAACTACTACTTATAAAATACGTTTATAAAATATATGTATTTTTAAGTAAATAAAAAACATAACGTAGATCATAGTTTCTAAGAAAAAATTGACATAGGCAGTCCCAGCTATGACTGGTCCATCATAAAAGGTCCCCACTATGGACTCTCCATAGTTAGCCCAACTTTTGCATGGATTTGACACATGTGGGTCTTGTTAACTGGTGACCGGATGTTTAAGTTAGTAAATGATTCCCCCCCCCCCCCCCCGCCCCCCCTTTTTTCTTTCTCTGTTACAAACTCCCTCCAAAATTTTCATTCTCAATGTAAATGTCTGACAACGGCCATTAATCCTCCTCCTCATTTATTGATGGTTGTCTGAATTCTTCTCAATTTCTTCAAATTTTTGTTCTTTTCTTCTTTCAATCACTCATCTTCTTCTTTTAATCCTTTGATGTTGGTGAACAATTTGTGCGAGGTGGTTGTTGCGATTTTCGCAAACTTCACAAGTTGGTTTTTTGGGAGCAACCTGAGTTTTTCTTTTAATTATTGTTGCATTTTGCAAATATTTGATAATTGCTGGTAAATTATGGTATTTTTGTGTTTTTCGTACTTAAAATTGTTGAATTTTTGTGGTTTGATGAACATTGGTAGAAATTTGAATTTTTTGGATGCTAGGGTTCTTAGTCGATTGTTTCCTGCTTAGTTGTGATGTTTTGTTTGTGTTACTGTTGTGGTTTTGCCACGTTAGTTGAAAATTTTCTTGCTTCAGGAGTAGATGTAATAGTTACTTTGCGTTTCCATCATGGAGGAACTTTTAGGAATAACAAGTTGGGTGTTTTAGAGTATGTTGATGGGGGAATTAAGACCTTCACAGTTGACCCTGATGAACTGTGCTAGTGGTACTTGGTTGAATTGGTGAAAAAATATGGAGAGTACAATGCAGTAGACCAGATTTTCTACTTAGTGCCAGGTAAGAACCTTGAAAATGGTTTGTTTAGAGTGTACACTGATCAGGAGGTGTTGCAAAATGGGTGCAATAGCCATAAAAGAGATGTGTTAATCTGTTTGTGAAACACATGGTTGATGAGCCTGAATTAATAACATTTCTTAACGGACCTGACTAACCCAATGAGATGGTAAGTAATAGTAGAGAGCCACGGAAGAGAGGCTGTGAAAATAGGGAGCCTATGAGAGGAGACTGAAGCTGGAGAGCCTAAGGAGGGGGCCCGGGGGGGGGGGGCTGAAACTGGAGAGCCAAGGAGATTGGGATTGAAATTGGGCAGTCTAAGAAAAGTGGGAGTAAATCAGTTGGGTTGAGTCAAAACAAAAAAGCCCATGGTCCCCCAAAAAATTGACCCCACGCAGAAAAGTGACAAAGCCTAAGACTAACACTAGGGGGAAAAAAGGAAGGGCTGCGCTGGAAGGGCTGCGTTTTCTTCAAAATGAAGCTCTTCTTTCTTGTAGGGCTACGGTTTTAAAGAAAACCGCAGTCCTTTACAAGAAGGGCTGCGGTTGACTAAAAAACACAGCCTTTCTTACAGTAAGAAGGGCTGCGTTTTTTAGTCAAGCGCATCCCTTTTTAGTGAAGGGTTGCGCTTGTCCGAAAAACCGCAGCCCTTCTGTTACGAAGGGCTGCGTTTTTTGGATAAGTGCAGCCCTTCCTTATCATTTTTTATATTGAATTGTGCGCATGTACAGTATACCCAAGCAAGCACATTTCTATTTCCCTACCTTAGAGAAATTTTACGAGCGAGAAATCCCTAACTCAGCGCACATTGAACCACCACCTTGCTCCACCACCACGACCACGCAGCGCACCACATTGCTCCACCACCATGCAGCGCACCATATTGCTCCACCACCACGCAGCGCACCACCTTGCAACATTCTCTCCTCCATTAATTCGAGTGGGTTTGCGCACCACCAATGCTCCACCACCACCTTGCGCACCACCCACCACGTGCAGCCGCGACCTCCACCATCACCACTACCCTTCTCTTCTCTTCTCCACCATCTGAGTGGTTTAGGGTGTGAAGCTCGTCCACCACTACACAACGCCACCATCCACAAGCGGCAGCAATGACTACCACCACCACTGCTCTACTCTTTCTTCATTGCTCTTGGGTTTAGTCAATTTTTGCTTAGTTAAGTATGAATTAATCTTGTTTTTAAGTTACTTTTGTTTTTCATAATTGAATTAAATGATTAATGTGCAATGTGGGTTTTGTTAATTGTAGGAAGAAGAGGCTAAGGAAGGCAAATAAAGTTCCAACTATCTCTTCTTTCTTCATTGCTCGTCGTTGGTGTTAAGAGGTAACTAGTTTAATTTCGTTGTCTTTTTTCTTTGATTTAATTTGTTAATGAGACAAAGTTGTCATGTGCTTCAAATTGATTAAGTTATGATAATTTTTTGATGTATATATGTATTTTTTATAATGTATGTATATTTATTGATATGAGATTGTATGAAAACGCAATGTATTTAGCTATAAATTACAAGTTGTTTGAATCATCATTATATGCCTAGATACCCGTTCAAGACTTACTCATTAGGAGTAAGTCTTGAATAGTCCCGGTTTGGGACTGTTCTTGGACGTTTGATCTCACTTAGGTGGTGAATGTGTGTCTTCTTTTCAATTCTGAGGAAATCTTGGCTTATCGTTTCTACATTGTTCTCTGGGTACATATGTAGATAAGCAATTATCTACATTGTGTACTTGGAGAACTGTAGGGAAATGCTGCCGGATTTTCCTTAGAATTGAAAAGTTGGCATATATTCACTAGTGAGATTAGACGTCCAAGGATGGGTTAGGTTGGAGTGATAAGGACCTTTGACTGCATGCATACAATTGAACATGTGACTATCTTAGCTTGTGTATACGTGTGTGATTTGAATATGTGAGTGTAGTGTACTTTAATAATGATTGATGCATTATAATGAATGTTGTGTTTAATTATTAGAGGTGGTCTTCTTGAATGAGATGGATCGTACTTGGATGTATGGTAGTCGTGAATCGATTGAGTTTGTGAAGGGGTCTGGAATTCTGTAGAAGTGCATTAGAATATCAAACATCCTCTGGAGCAGTCGACTTTTATTGTCCTTGTTTGGATTGTAGAAATGTGAGCAAGGTTAGTAGTATACATGTGGTTAGGGAGCATGTCTTTCGCCGTGGGTTTAGGCCTCAATACCACGTATGGTTTGGCATGGTGAGCAGGGGAGGTATATGGAAGCTCTGGAGTAAAGAATGATGTATGTAAGAAAAAGAAGGATGATGAGTTAGGGGATGAGAATTTGGATGATGAATTTGGAGATGAGATAGGGATCGGGTAGACGAGATGATACACGAGGTTGAAGATCAGTCGTGTAGACGACCTCGTATTTTTGAGTCTAAGTCTTAGGCTGCTGAAAAGCCGTTGTATCCAGGTTGTACAAAGTACACCAAACTTTCCGCGGTGGTAACACTGTTCAACATTAAGTCGAACGCTGGTTGGACGGACTCTAGTTTCACATCGTTGTTGGAAGTTTTAGCTGAGATGCTCCCTAATGGAAATGAACTGCCAAAGTCGTACTATTATGCGAAGAATGATGTGTCCTTTGGTTTAGATACGAGTATATGCTTGTCCTAACGATTGTGTGCTTTATCGTAATGAGTATGAGCATTTACATGAGTGTCCACGTTGTGGATTGTCGAGGTACAAGCGTGAAGGAGCTGGAGGTAGTGAAGGACCACCAGCCAAGGTGTTGTGGTATCTACCCATAATACCTAGATTTAAGCGCATGTTCTCAATTAAAGGAGATGCGAAGAATTTGAGGTGGCATGCAGATCGTAGGAAGAAAGACGGTCTGCTCAAGCATCCGGCTGATTCGCCTGAGTGGAAAACTATCACAGGGTGCATAAGTCATTTGGTAATGAGGATAGGAATCTGAGGCTTGGATTATGTACGGATGGCATGAACCCTTTTGGCAATCTCAGCTCGCAGCATAGTACATGGCCAGTAGTTTTAGTGGTTTATAACTTGCCTCCTTGGTTGTGCATGAAACGCAAGTACATGATGTTGTCGCTTCTTATATCGGGGCCCAAACAACCTGGAAATGACATAGATGTATACCTTCAGCCGCTTGTTGAAGATTTACAGAAGATGTGGAACGAAGGAGTGTTAGTATTTGATGCGTATGCTAATGAGATGTTCACTCTGCGTGCCATGCTTTTTTGTACTATGAACGATTATCCAGCTTATGGGAACTTATCTGGGTATAAGACTAAAGGAAAACAACCTTGCCCGATTTGTTTAGATGACATGAAATCTACACACCTTAAGGGCTGCAAACATGTGTATATGCGCACACGAAGGCTCCTCAGCCGCGACCATCCCTATCGGTTTAAGAAGAAGGCATTCGATGGGACGGTTGAAGAAGAAGTTGCTCATAGACCATTAACTGGTACTGAAGTTTATAATCAGGTGAAGGGCATTGAAACAGTCTTTGGTAAACCTGCTAGTGAGGTTGATGGACCTACAGGATTATGGAAAAAACAGTCCATTTTTTGGAAACTCCCATATTGGAAAGATCTAAAGGTCAGACATTGTTTGGATGTCATGCACATAGAGAAGAATGTTTGTGAAGCTATTATCGCGACACTTATGAATATTCCGGGCAAGACAAAAGATGTTAAGGCGTCACGACTTTACTTGGAAAAAGAGGGGATTCGACCAGAGTTGTGGGCTCAGAAAAGGGACGGAAGGAAGAAGAAAAGAGGGGAGGAAAGGGTTGATGATGAAACTCAGAAAAGTAAAAAGGTGGAGGATTCGGAGAAGAATTATTTGCCACCAGCTTGCTAAACGATGTCGCGTGCAGAGAAACGGATTTTTTGCGAGTCATTGTATGGCATTAAGGTCCCTACTGGCTACTCATCGAATATGAAGCGCTTTGTTACCTTAAATGGTGAGTTGAAGTTATCGAGTATGAAATCGCACGATTGTCATGTCATGATGCAAGTATTCTTACCGATTGCAATTCGTGGGATACTTCCAAAGCATGTGAGGCACACCATTACAGAACTGTGTTCATTTTTTCATTCAATCTGCAGCAAAGTCCTAGACCCGTCGACCCTCGATTCCTTGCAGCAGAGTAGTTGAAACTCTATGCAAATTTGAGATGTATTTCCCCCCCTCGCATTCTTTGACATTATGGTCCATCTAGTTCGAGAAATTAAGCTGTGTGGTCCAGTGTTTTTGAGGTGGTGCTATCCTCTTGAGAGATATAGGGAACTTTGAAGGATAAAGTTGAATCCTGCACAACCAGAAGGTAGTATAATTCAAGGGATTGTGGGTGAAGAGATCAGTAATTTTGTGGCTGAGTATTTTGCTAGTGTTGATCCTGTTGGACTTCCGACATCCCGACACGAGGGCAGACTTGAGGGCAAGGGTACAATTGGTTCAAAATTGATCACACCTTCCGTAGAAAAGCGTAAACAAGCTCACTTATTTGTATTGCATCACGTACCAGATGTCCATCCTTATTTAAGTGAACATATGGAGGAATTACGTGTTAGCAATCCTGGAAAAGGAGTGAGGGCATTGACGCAAATGCATAACAAGACTTTCATTGATTGGTTTCATAAACGAGTACTCAATGATTTGGATGAAAGTGTTCCTGAAACAGTCAAGTGGTTAGCATTTGGTCCTCGTGAAGCTGTACGCTCTTATGAGGGTTATGATATTAATGGGTATACTTTTGGACTGAACGTCAAGATCTTAAGTCAAGATCGCAACAAAATAGTGGTGTTTCACTTGTGGCGTCGTCTACACAATATGCAAGCTCGAAAGATAAGTCGCTGTACATGCTGAAAGCAACATTATGGGCGAATACAAGAAATATGGGAGCTGGACTACTGTACTTTTAATATTTGCCTCTTGTGTTGCAAGTGGGTTGACGATAATCGACGTTGTGTAAGAAAAGATTATCCTTGCGGATTCACTCTTGTTGACCTTAATCGTCTACGTGAAACTGAGGAGCCATTTGTAATTGCATCACAAGTTAAGCAAGTATTTTTTGTAACTAATCATGCTGATAATAAGTGGTCAATTGTTGCACCTGATAAAAGGAGTATCCTCGATATTGGTGATGTTGATAATGAGGAAGAATATGATGCATTTGAGGACCTCCCCCCTTTTACTTATCCTGAAAATAGTGTGGAAAATGATGTGAATATGTCGGAGAACTATATGCGTGTAGATCACACGGAAGGGATACATGTACTTGAGGATCCTAAGAAACGGCGGAAGGTCAATAAATCATGAGACATAAACTCAGGTCTGTGTAATTTCTCCAATTTGTTACTATTGTGTAGATTTTTAGGCCTATTTTTGCCTTTTCGCTCCCAAATCGCACTTATCGAGTCATTTAACCCCAAATTCTCTTTGAACATGCTTATATGAGATATAATGTAACTATTGTGTAGAGTTATAGTCATGCATTGTTGGTTGCATTTCGGGAATGAAAAGAGCATTTTGGTAACGAAAAGGGTATTTGGGGAACGAAAAGGGCATTTCAGGCCTTGCTGCCCCCTCCCCTCCCCACTACACCCCTCCACTGCGCACCCCTCCCCCCACTGCCCCACCCCCTGCTGCACCCTCCCCTCCCTTATTGCCCCCTCCCCTCCCCCACTATAGCTGGACACCCTCCCCTTCCCACTGCTGCTGCACATCCTCCCCTCCCCACTGTTGCTGCGCACCCCCCTCCCCTCCCCACTTCCTGCTGCACCCTCCCCTCCCTTGCTGCCCCCTCCCCTCCCCACTACTGCTGCACACCCTCCCTTCCCCACTACTGCTGCACAACTTCCCCTTCCCACTGCTGCTGCACACCCCCTCCTCTCCCCACTGCCTACTGCACCCTCCCCTCCCTTGCTGCCCCCTCCCCACTGCTGCTACACCCTCCCATCCCTTGCTGCCCCCTCCCTTCCCCACTGCTGCTGTACACCCTCCCCTCCCCCACTGGCCTGCTACACACTCCCCTTCCCACTGCCTCCTGCTCCCCTCCCCCACTGCCTACTGCACCCTCCCCTCCCTTGCTGCCCCTCCCTCCCACTGCCTGCTGCTCCCCTCCACTGCCTGCTAACCCTCCCCTCCCTTGCTGCCCCTCCCTCCCCACTGCTGATGTACACCCTCCCCTCCCCCACTTCCCTGCTGCACAGCCCCCTCCCCTCAAGATGAATTTTAATTTATTTTATTAATGCGTATATTTGTACAATTTCAGGGACATGGCGGAGGTGCATACGGATACGAGTGCGGAACACACTACCGAGGATGAGTCTGTCGATGTGATAAAGGAACGGGGTAAATTGGTTCGAACTCGTCGTGAAGAAATAGATGCACAAATGCCTAGGAAGTCATTGGCGACGAAAAAGAGAAAAGGAAGGGGACCTACAAAGTCACTAGGGAAACACACCCTAATGACTTTGGAGTACGATCATTTGGGGCAACCTTGTGGAAAACGGCGTCAAAAGTATGCCATGCAAGTTAGCATTTGCTTGCATAAACTCTCCATTCTCCACTCATGGAAAGAGGTGCCCGAGGGGTTGAAGAAGTGTATATGGGAAGATACTATGGTAAGCTTCGCGTACAATAACGTTTAGATTCTTAATTATTTAGTTAAATATATGTGTAATACTTACTAATTTGTGAACTGCGTTTTTTGTAGAATCAATTAAATATCGAAGATGATGAAGCCAAGAAAAATGTGTTTCTATCCGTGTTTGCCCAGAGATTCAGAGATTTCAAGGCTAAGTTAGTGTCTGGGTGGATCACTAAGCGGAGAAAAGTAGTAGGTAAAAAGAAGAAGAACATCTACGGCGGAGAAACACAAGCCGGTGTATGATTGTGATTGTGTTTGTTGCTTTATTTATGGTTATAAATAGAGTAGTAGCCTAGTAGGTACAAAGAATAAGAACATCTACGGCGGAGAAAAGTTATTTATGGTGTTTGTTGCTTTCACTTGTTAAAGAAAGATAAGAAATTAATTTATTTGCTAGATGTATTATGATTGTGATTGTGTCTCACGTAATGGGCTTTGGCAATAAAACTTGTGGGATGGATCCCCATGAGTATTGAACATAAGGGGGGAGTTAGTGGGGAACTACACTCCTGCATATAGCTTAGCATCAAAATGCTAATGCTTTCATTTTATCGATCAAGTTTATGGAATTCCAATTATCAAGATCTTTGAGTTGACTAGGTGTCACTCGTATTCTCTATCTCTGGGATGTTGAGTCTAGAGGCTCATTCTCACCCTCTTTCATTACTAACAAGCGTAAAATTCTCGAGCAAGTTATTGAAAGTTCATGGAACTTTAGTAAGGGGTGTGGAATCTCTTACAGTAAGAGGTGTGGAATCTCTTACACAAGGACGAAGTTGTATACAGATCGCAAGAGTCTGAGGTATTTAAATATTCAAAAAGATTTGAATATGAGACAGAGAAGATGGTTGGAGTTGGTGAATGACTATGATATTGAGATCTTATACCATGATGGAAAGGCAAACATCGTTGCCGACGCGCTAAGTCATAGTTTAAGTACTTTGATACTTCCAGATAAGTTGTGTGACGAGTTTAGGAAGCTCATCAACATTGAAGTTGTTGCGAGTAGTGGAGTGGAAGCATGCTTAAATGCCATTTCAATTCAGTCAACATTGAATGAAGAAATTTTAAAGGCTCAAGAAGGGAATGAGGAAATGGAGAAGATAAAGAAGCTGTCGAGGAGAAAAAGACAAAGGAGTTTAGTCCATGATGATGGAAGTGTCCGATTCAATGGAAGATGGTGCATACCGTCGAGTTGCACCGAGTTGAAAGAAAGTAAGATGAAAGAAGGGCACAACACGACTTATTCTATCCACCCTGGAGGGATAATTATTAAGGACTTGAAGCTAATGTTCTGGTGGAACAATATAAATGAGAAGTAGCTGAATTTGTTGTCAGGTGTTTGACTTGCCAAAATGTGAAGAACGAACACAAGAGACCTCAAGGAACGATTCAACCGTTACTAGTGCCTGAGTGGAAGTGGGATGACATAGCAATGGATTTCATTGTAGGTCTTCCCAAGACAGCGAAAGGATTCACTAAATTGTGGGTGATCGTAGATACACTAACTAAGGTAGAAAAATTTGTTCCGATGAAGGACAATTGGTCGATGGAACAGTGTGGTAAAGTATATGTGGACCAAGTGGTGAGGCATCATGGAGTTCCTTCCACTATTGTGTCTGATAGAGATTCAAGATTCTTATCTCATTTTTGGGAAGCATTACAGAAAGCTTTTGGGACCGATGTGCTTAAGAGTACAGCTTTTCATCCAGCAACTGATGGTCAATCGGAAAGAACCATTCAGACTCTCGAGGATATGTTGGGGGTCTGTGCCTTAGATTACCCTAAGACTTGGGATGAGATGTTGGCTTTAATAAAATTCTCATACAATAATAGCTATCATTCTAGCATTAAGATGACTCCTTTCGAAAATCTATAGGTCGAAATGTCGCAGTCCATTGTGCTGGAACGATATTAGCGAGACGGTTACTTTGGGACCGCAAATGATTGAAGATACCGTAATCAAGTGAGATATATTCGTGAGAAGATGAGGGCGGCCCAGGATCGTCAAAAGGCCTATGCAGATCAGAATAGAAGAGATAGTGAGTATCAAGTAGGCGAGAAGGTCTTACTGAAGGTGTCACCTTTGAAAGGGGTGAAGCATTTTGGGCAAAAAGGAAAGCTTGGCCCGAAGTTTATAAGTCCCTATGACATTATTAAAAGAATCGAAAGATTAGGTTATCATTTGGATTTGCCGAATAACTTGGGAAAGGTGCATAATGTGATCCATGTATCCCAACTAAAGAGATATGTGCCCGATAAGTCTCACGTATTATATCCCAAGATCATAGAAGTGGATGAGATACTTTCTTTTAAAGAGAGACCAGTGAAGATATTGGACTCGAAGGTGAGGAGTACAAGAAATAAAGATATAAAGATAGTCAAGGTTTTGTGGTCTAACCAGCGTACAGAAGAGGCTACCTGGGAGACTGAAGATGAAATGAGGTAGAAATATCCTGGGCTCTTCGACTAGGTGAGTTGAGTTCCGGGACGTAACTACTCCTTTAAGGGGGGTAGAGTCATGCGCGCATTTTTCTAGAAATTAGTAAGAATTTGTTGCATTTGTGCACGAGTTTTTGAGTTTTCAATGAAAACTTTTCAAGCAAAGTAAGCATTTCATAGTTTAAACATTCAAGGCAAAAGTTTTATTTAGTAGCGTATTATTTGGCTACGTATTTTACTTAGTAGCGTATTGTTTGGCTACTTCTTTTACTTAGTAGCGCATTATTTGGCTACTTCTTAAGAAAGAACTATATTATGGCGTAACGCTCATAAGTTTTCAAAGTTGAAAGTTTGCATAAGAGAGGAGGTTTTTGTTAAAGTTTCAAGACGAAACTTCTTTTAAAGGGGGTAGACTGTAAGCCCCCATTATTTTTAAGTTATTTAATTAAATAGTCTTAATTATTTTTGAATTACTAAAGCTGTTTCATTTTACTATTTAAGAACAAAAGGGTATTTTGGTAATTTTACCAAAAAGGTATTGGAGTATTTTCACGAAGAAGTATTTTAGTCTTTTCAAGAAAGTATTGTAGTAATATTAAAGAGAAGATTATTTTGGCAATTTTATTATCAAATGTATTTTGGTAATTTTATTAGTAAGGGTGTTGTAGTCTTTTAACCAAAAAGACTACTCCTTTTACTATAGAAGGAGGAAACCCTAGTTTCCTCCATCATACTAGTAGCCACTTTTTTCAAAAAGGAGTAAGAAGGGTTCCTTTTCTCTCTCAAATCCTAATTTTCTTCAAGTAATTTCTACAAATATTCAAGTTTTTAATCTAGTTTTATTTTTTATAATTGTAGGTGGATCATTCAAATATCAAAGGGGAGTAAAAATTTTTAACCTTTATATATTTTATTTATTTATTTTCTCCCTATTATTTTCCTGTTTTTTCGGCATTTCTCTCCCTCTCGCGTTTCCGGCTACCCGCGGTGGTGGGGCGCCAGCTGGGCACCGTCGAGGGTCGTCTGGCCCACTGCCGTGCTGGCAGTGGTGGTAGCCGGCTGGGCACGACGAGTGCCGCCCTGCCGACTACTGTGCCGGTGGTGGTGCAGGCGGTGCTCGTGGTGGCCGCCGATTGGTGTTAGGTTTTCGCATCTGTGGTTTTCGAATCACTTATAAAAAAATCTTGTTAGTTATTATTTATTAGTTAAATTACTGCAGTATTTAAATTAATAAATTATTATTTTTTATGAAGTTTTAAGTATTAGTTTATAGTGGGCTTTGCCTACTAGTAAAGGTTGTCAACTTTTACGCCCCAAAATAGTTTTTAATGCCTTTTTAAGGAAAAATCAACTTTGTTTTTTTTTTTTAAAGTGCTGATGTTTAATTATTAGTACCCTTGAATTGTTGTTGGTAAGTACTGATTGATGGTACTTTGTTCTTGGTAGGTTTCAAGCATTGTAGAAGCAATTGAAGCTTTTAATTGTTGATTTTTGTGTTTAATCAAGGTACATACACTTTGACCTTTGACTTTAATGGTTTGTAAGGTTTATTTATTTAGCATAAGAAGTAAGGAGAGGATTATGTCGTATAATTGTTTGAGTACATGTTGAGAACTTAGAAAGGAGATTAGGAATGGAACTTTTGAGTTATTCCGGTATTTGCGAAATATGTGATTGACGATGAATGCTTTTGAGCATGATTAAAGTTATTTAAAGTTTTCTTGAAGCCAGGAATTGCATGAGAATATTTGATTGAGCAAGGCCTCATTAGAAATTATATATTTTATTGAGCAAGGTGTCATTATAAGTTATATATTTTATTGAGCAAGGTCTCACTATAAGTTATATTTTGTTGAGCAAGGTCTCACATGTTTTAAAGTTATATGAGCAAGATCTCACAAGTAGTTGAGTCATTGAGCAAGGACTCAATTGATTGGATCATGGATCCTTAAGAAAGTAAGAAAGGACTCAAGGAGTCATTAAAGTAATAAGATGAGCAAGGTCTCAAAGGATTTAGAATTGAATTATTTATGGTGTTTGCTTCTTTCACTTGTTAAAGAAATATAAGAAATTAATTTATTTGCTAGATGTATTATGATTCTGATTGTGATTGTGTCTCACATAATGAACTTTGGCAATAAAACTCGTGGGATGGATCCCCCATGAGTATTAAACATAAGGGGGGAGTTAGTGTGGAACTACAATCCTGCATATAGCTTAGCATGGAGATGCTAATGCTTTCATTTTATCGATCAAATTTATGGAATTCCAATTATCAAGATCTTTGAGTTGACTAGATGTCACTCGTATTCTCTATCTCTGAGATGTTGAATCTAGAGGCTCATTCTCACCCTCTTTCATTACTAACAAGCGTAAAATTCTCGAGTCAAGTTATTGAAAGTTTATGGAACTTTAGTAAGGGGTGTGGAATCTCTTACAGTAAGAGGTGTGGAATCTCTTACACAAGGATTAGTAGCCCTATGATTCCAAGAGGAGGACGGTGCATGTTCGTTGCCAAATAATATTAAAAGAAAGTACTTAGTTAGTTTAGTTATGTTCTTGTCGCATATAGAGTCATAGAAGAGCAAGCCGAAATTGTTTGAGGATAGCATGCATTAGTATTCACATTTGTTTAGTTGTGTTATGTGCCCAGTGTTGCTAATATATGTGTTTCTTTGTTTTCTTTGGTTGTTGTTTTTCCTCAACGATCCTATAATGACCCACTTGGCAAGCATATTTTAGAGGAGAAGTTTCAAGTACAAGTTCTTGATGTGCATGGGAATCATAAGCATCCGGATGGGAGTTCTAGTACATGAGTACTTTCTTAATAAAGTTAATTTGAATTATAAGTTTGACTTTACTTGACCATTGGGATCAACGTTTGACTTGTTTTGAATATGGGACTATTATGGGATAGTTTTAGAGTTTGTAACTCATTTATATACTTTCTTATTTCAGTTTTATTAAAGTATTTCCAGATTATTCTAAAAGACTTCCGCCTGTATTCTCTCATTAGCCTTATGTATTATCATGCGTTGCATAACACTCTCGTAATTTCTCCAAGTTTATATAAGGAGGAGTTATGGGGGTGTTACAATTATAGTTAAGTGGATCTTGTTAATTCGTTGTTTTCAAATATCAAATTTTTTATAATTCTTAATTATACATAATTAAAGATATTATGGTTCAAATTAAAGTAGCGCATTGGACTACATGAAAACAAGAGCAACTAAAAAATACGGAGGAAGTACTACATGTGTCCTTTTTTAACCCCCTCCATCTTTCGCCATGTACTCAAATAATTTTTAAATTTAAGAAATAAGGTGTTTTCATGATTAAAAAAAAATTAATTTGGACATACATATTAAGATGCATTTAAGAAGACCTTATATGATCATATATTTTGTACTAGTTTTTATATGCTCGTATTGCGTGCGAAAATACGTAGAAAATTTTTTTAGGGTATGTAGAAAATTAAATTAATTTTTAATTATATCTAATAAATTAAGGATATTTGACTTGTTGATGGTTTCTTTTTGTAATGTCTTTTTTTATTTTTTAAATTAATTAGCTAAGTAGTTTTATTTTTTATTTTTTTAATTAAAGTAAGTAGTTAGAATAGAGATCTAATGAGGGTAAAATGGGGTTTCTAATATTTTGGTGTCCCACCCCTCTTTCTAGACCTGGCAATCGGACCAATCGGATCGGATTCGGACCGGACCAATTCAGATCGGACCGTTTTCGGATCAAGTTACATTCGGACTGGGATCGGACCGTTTCGGATTGGGTCATTGTTCGGACTATTATTTCGGATCGGAATCGGACCGGACCAATTCAGATCGGGCCGTTTTCGGATCAAGTTACATTCGGACCAGGATCGGACCGGATCGGATCGTTCCGGATTGGGTCATCGTTCGGACTATTATGTCGGATCGGAATCGGACTATGGTAGAATGAATGGAATACTTATGGCAATGATATTTTTTTATATAAAAAAACGGGTAAGTTTCGGGTATTTCGGATCAAAGCCTAATCGAAACCAATAATTTCGGATCGGTTTACCTTCGGGTTGGATCGGTTTCGGATCGGGTAAGATTATATCGGATCATTCGAATTTCGGATGAGTTTCGGATCAAGATTATTTCGGATCGGGATTCGGACCGGATCGGGATCGTTTCGGATTCGGATCAAGGTTCGGACCGATATCGGACCACGGATCGGATATTTCGGACCGGATTTTCGAATCAGGACCAACTTTGCCAGGTCTACCTCTTTCCATATAGAATAGAGATGTTTAAATCACAACGGAGAGTATACAAATGATGTAAATGTCCAAATGATCCAATAAAAAAGAAACAATGGAAGTACTATAGCTAGCTTCTTTTCAACGAACTAATATAATTAGCATTTTGGATAATAGAGAAATGAAATGTGATTGTCAATGACTTACCAAATAAATCAATAATAGATCAAATAATTATAATTTTTGTTACATCTTGCAACACATTAATCTTTATAGATATTAGAAGTTCATAAAGTCTTAAAAAAGATGGTCTCACGTTAGTCTTAACGTGATACTTGACCAGCCCAAGAGATATATATTTTTAGAAAACGGTCGCGTCTCACAAATTCTCACAATAATATTTTGGCAAATTAGTTAATATTTTTGGCGAATTAGTTAAGTATTTTAGGACAATAGTTTAGAGTGTAATTTTATGTAGACTTATTTTTTTTAGTTAACATATTCAATACATTAGTAGTTGTTCTATAATTAGTTAAGATTAATTGAGCATTATTTTGGTTTCTAATATAAACGAAGAAACAATTTTTACAAATCTAAAATGTCAAATACAAAAGACAACTGAAAAAATAACTTAAAAAACCTAGCATTTGGAGTAATTATTGTACCAATTTCAGTTTGGTTCTTGGAATTTATTTTTTTAGTCTTCTCAAAAGACTTTCTTTCTTGCACTTCCTCTTTTGTTTTTGAACATACGGGTATAAAATAACCATGTAGTTGTTTGATGACATCGTTCTTCTACGATTGGTTTGTGTAGTTAAGACTTTGTTTATAATTCAGTATAGTATTTTGTAGATTCTTGGAGTGCCTTTCTTGCATCTTCATTATCTTGATTTTGAGAATGAGATTGTAGAACTAATTTTCTCGCGTTTCATATGCATGGGTTACGTTGTTATTATTCATTTTCACACTTTCCTCTTTACATATCTAATCCACCTTTTCACATATACTTATGTAGTATTTTTGTGATGAACGCATGTGCATGATTCTCAAGCATGAAAATACAACAATCATAGCCATAACTATTACTTCATATTATTAACTATTACGACTAAATTAATAACTAATAACACTTAGGTATTAGTTATGTTTTTCAAATAAAAAGTTAAACTTTCAAATGCAAAAGTTAAGTTTTCGGTACCAAAAAGAAATTTGATCTGTTTCTTTAAAGCTTTTGCAAGTGCAAGTTATCATCTAACAATGGGCAGTATATATTACCCTTTGTGATGAATATGTGTCAAACTCTTCATCACTTCAAAGATGATAAACATCTTATCAGGTGAAAAAAAATAAATTAAGTGTTTGTGGACATTGTCTTTACAAACTCGTGCTCAAATATTTTACTTACATCCAAATTAAACATCCAGTGCAGGTTGTATGCAGAGAATGGAGGAGGAAAACAATATAAGTTTTAGGGCGTCTCGATGGATTAGTGAAGAGAGAGATAATGTTTATGTGTGATACTGGAGTTATAGTTAATAAAATGCAATAATCTGGAATATATGATATAACTAATATACTCCAGTGCTTAACTAATTAATATATATACTTCAGTGCTTAACTAATTCATCCAGAAGCAATTTCAGGCTAGCATAACTAATAGGTGCAAGCACTTAACTAATTCTACTACTGGTTTGATGCACGTGTGTGGTGTCAGCATGACATCAACGGTCTCACATTAACACTAACGTGAGACCGTCTCTCCAAAAACGGACTCTTAGAAGTTTTATAAAGAGGACTTATTTCCATTTATGTAGAGGATTATATGAAAGTAGAATAGGTAGGTTATCTTTCATTTATGTTATGATATCGCACGTATTAATTGAATATCCAATGAGATTCTCTTGGAGGCTTGAGATAACCAATTCCATTTCAATAAATAATTTTTTTAGCTACAAAAGATAGTGGTGAATTCACATACGTTTAGATACCACGATTACAACACTTTATTAATGATACTAGGTTTTATATCCGTGCAAAAATGCATGAAAAGTTTTATGTAAATATATTTTCTTACATTTTTACGTCAATCACATAGTACGGATTTTGAAATGGTGTAATTTATGTAAGCAAAGATCAATTCACGAACAATAATAATGGATCCAATCAGATTAAATGAATATAACACAAATAAGTAAATAAATTAATATTCAAGTAGATTAATATCATCACTCGTGAGTATTGATTACCATTTTTAGGTTACATACTTACACTCGAGAATACCTTTATCTTTATCACACAAATCAAAAAATTCAATCCACTTTTACTGATACTCTTAATATGGCTAACTGGCCTAAAACCATGGTATCAAATATTATAAAAATTAATAAAATATTACTCTCTCCGTTTCATTTTAATCTACACACTTTCAGTTTTCACGCATGCCAATGCAAAATCTTGAGGACATATATCTTTAGTTTTGTATTTGTAAGAATTATAAAGAATACATATTAATAAAATACTTGTTATGATGAATCTAACAAGATACCACATGACTATATTTTCATCCGCGTATAAATCACAAATGATGGTCAAAGTGAAATTTGTGAATAGTGTAAAATATCAAAGTGTAACAGTTAAAATGAAACGGAGGGAATATATATATAAACATAAAGTAATGACATATCTAATAATTACGATTATGTACTAAATATAAGTTAATAAATTCAAATAGGAAATACTTTATCCACTTCAGTCCAGAAAACAAATATGACACAACTAAGTATTCCAATATAGTGCTTTTAGAAAGTTGTACATGCATGTGTGTTCTTTATAAATAAATAGTAGTCTAATGTTTCCATTCTAAAATTTATATGCGTTTCCTCTTTAATTTTCTTTAATATACATTTAGTACATAGGCTAGATTGTTATTATGTGATTACTTTGATGTCCATAATATTTCATTAATAACTTATGAATATTAACACAATGATTTTGGGAAAATGTCAATCATACAATCTTAAATTTATAACAAAAAACATCCCGTGCAATTTGCACGAGTCCAAAACCTAGCCTTCTTTGTTTTACTAATTGTATAATTTAGACCCTTTCGCCTAATATTATCAAGTATATCTTTAGGAAAGCCAAATATTGTTATTGTTAATTATTTTCAAAGTAAAAAATTTGCCGTGCAATAACAAATTGCCAAATTATGGACCGGTACCCTTTCCATTCACTAATTGACTAAATTTAAATCATTTAGCCTAATATTGTCAAGTTTTTTTTTAGGGAAGTCTAATGTTATTGTTGTATTTTTCAAAAAATATATATATCTTGACAACTCATTGTAATGAAATGTTTCCATATAATATATTTATGCTACTATAAGCACTAATTTATAAACTCTAACATTGACAATATTAATAAAATAGATCCGTCAAAAAGGGTGGAATAGATAAAATTTCCAAACTTTTTTTCATGTAGCACAGTCAATTTGTGTCTTTCTTTATAAGTGTGTATGATATATTTCATGATTAGAATCACTTTAATTTATTTGCACTACCCATTATTTTCATTACAAATAAACCACTTCTACAACTATATATTACTGACAATTTTCTTACAATATTACCAGTTAATTTATCAATTTGGTACATTGTATAGATGATCTAGAACTTTATCAAAATACCTAGGATGAGGGTGATAATAATTGTAATAGGCTATAAGTTGAGTTAGTGGCGTTCTCTTTGTGGTATTGTTTTCTGTTTGCTTTAATTAATTTGTGAAATCGTGCTTGTGGCTATAATATTGTATGCTCTGCTTACATTATTTTATAGTATGCTCACACAACTTTCACCCTTATATGAATATAAATATAAAAGTGGAATTCTAGTTTGATTGTCCTTATAACTTGTAAGTACGAAACTACAATACTTCGTCTACTTCTACATATTTAGGTCAGTTTATGTTTGATATTATCCATATAAATTATATATATATATATATATATATATATATATATATATAATATATATATTATATATATATATATATATATATATATATATATATATATATATGTCTCCAAAACTGTTGAGGTAGAGAAAAATATGACGTTACGCATTGCAGCATATACCTTTTGAAAGTTTACCAAGTTAAATATTAGAAATTGTTTCATAGTTTGCATTTTTCTTCTTATATACTTATATAGATAGATATAGATATACTCAGTTTTCGAATGATATAGTATGTACCCAAATTGACTTTATCACTCAAAAACTGACTAATATTTGAAGAAAAAAAAAACCTACTATATCATTCGAAAACTGACTATATCAGAAATTGATTATATTATACATAAAATTACTATCTAAAAGGTAATTATATTAAACGAAAACTGACTATATCAAATGCAAAATGGCTATATTATATGGTTTTTGGTACACAATAAGTTAAACCCCATCCATTCAAATTTTCTTTTTCACAAAACTGATTATTAAAACTGTGATATCAAATATAATATTACAATTTTTCTTGTAAACATTTTTGTAGAATCTCAAAGCCACAATTTTTTCAATTTTTCTTGTAAAAAATTACTACACGGCACCCATAACTTTCTCTATCTTGATCTCCAACTTTCTTCGCCTCCTAACTAAGCTCTCGATCTACCTCTTCTCCATGCATCTTCTTCTCTCAAAAATGGCTTCTCAATTTCCACTAAAAATGGCTTCTCTCAAAAATGGCTTCTTTACAAAGTAGGCCTAATAATGATTTATGCACTTCAATTGTTGTTTCCTATGCATCTTATAGCTGATGAAGATGAGAAAAAATTGGAGTAAGTTTTAATGAGGTTAGAATTAAGCTTCCCACTGTGAATCTTATGGAAAGCTTTTGAGGTTTCATCATACGATGAGTGTTATTTAATTTTTTTATTTATTGGCTTAATAAATTTTTTTTCATTTTTGAAACATAATTTTTGAAGAAAAGATGGAATATCGAAATGGGTGTATTCTATCTTGTGTTTTTGTATGTGCAGTAGAGGACGGAGAAATCAAACTATATGAGAAAGATATTTATAGTGTTGGATTTGGTTCATATGGATGTATACAATAATATTATAGATGACATGATTTTCCTAAAAACTATGCTACCCATTTTAAATTTCCGAATTCGAAGTGCTAATTAACATTACCATCCTATGATTGATTCAATTAACAGCACATACTTTCAAATTTTAACCATTGATGATGAATCATAAAATGCATATTTTTTCTAGGCCATTGATTTTATTTGAATCAGTTGCTTGAAATAAGGAACTACAATTTTTCCATTAATATTCTTACCAAATCAGCAAGATTTCATATTTTTATCTATGGCAAGTTAACATGCTATACACGTAGATAGAAGCTTATAGATAGTTTAACAAATGCATGCCACATCAGCTAATCAACTTGCTGGTGACACCTAAGCAATACCTTATTGCTTTGTAGTATTATATAAATTAGATGCCCTATTATTTAAAAACATTATTATATTGTAACATTATGGAATATTAGGAAAAGGAAGTAAGGAACCGATAAGACTCTTAATAATATTCGTTTATAAGGCAGTGAAAAAATAACAATGTTAGTCACTTGCGTAGTTACTCAAGGACACCTCTTCCATTGCAAGTTGGTAAGATAATCCAACAGCTAAGTACACTACTCTATCTGATTCTTTCTAATTTACTCACTTTAGTTTCGGGATAACCAAGTAAGAATTAAAAAAGTATGAAAGATAAGCTAAAAAGGTGAAGTGAGAAAATTAAAAGTGAGATAAAAAATTAAAAGTGGGCTAAAATATTTAAAAAGTGGATGACATGGGTGGAAAAAGAGGAGAAAGTAGATAGGATATACTAACAATAATAAATAAGCAATAGTATATTGATTAAAAAAAATAAACTAAAAAAAATATTTAAATTAAAAAGAAACGGAGGGAGTAAAATTAGAATTCATAAAAGCAGTTTGGATCATTTATCCCAAGTAGTTCTCATCTTATTACTTCACCGACTTTTATTAATTATAAAAGTTAGTTAATTTTACAATGATAAGGTATCAAAATTAGAAGGGAATTAGAGATAAAGTTAGTTAATTTTAAATTGATAAGGTATCAAAATTAAAAGGGAATTAGAGATAAAGTTAGACATTAAATGAGATATATACTATCAATTCTTCAAAAATACTTCAAGTAGGATGAATATTTATAGTGACTTTTATTCAACTTTGAAGAGCAAAAACTTCTTGGTTACTCCACGTTGCAAGACATCTAGCTAAAATATTAGTAGTCCCATTTGGGTAGTGGGGTTCATAAATATCCGATCGGATCCGTTTTTTTGGATATTCGGTCCAGTTCTTTAGTTTTTCGGATCGAATATTTGAAAATTTACGGATGCGGATATTCCGAATATGCGATACGAAATATCCGTTTTTAAGGTCGGATATTCGAAATATCCGATAATGCGATCCGAAACTTATTTTATGAACTTACCCTCTGAAAATTTTAATTTTTTTAGTTTTTAGAAATCTGACCGAGCCGATAAGAATTTTTTTCGGATCGCATTCCCGATCTGAAATTTCGAATCAGACCAAATATCCGAAATGAACCCCCTTATATTTGGGTATTATGTGTAGTATAGTGCAGTACAACAAAGAACCTTTGCTTGGCGGGAATTGAATAACGCACTCCCTATGGGTTCAAACTTGAAAAAACGTCATATGTAGGGATACTAGTGTGGCGGGTCAAGTAGGAGATTGGTCCCATCCCCACCCAACTGGGGATGAAAATTATACCCGCAATGGGAGGTGGAGCTGGTGTGGATTTTATGTTATACCTTCCTCATTCCTACCCTCCCCGCCCCACTTCTCCTTCATCTCATACCTTACTCACTATTATTAAACATGTTTTTTTTTGTATATATACTTGGATAAAAACCAAACTTTACAACCAAAACAACTGGTTAAGCAACCAGGAAGACCAGTTATACATCAATCAATTATAAAGCAACAAACCAACTATAGTCACTTCTAATAATCTTCAAAGGCATTACAGCCTGTATTCTAGTCTGAACAAAATGCTTAATCTCCTCTACAGTCTTGTGTATTGAAGGAACTTGTTGCTTCCAATAGACATCATTACGACTTCTCCAAATCATGTACACAATAGCAGATATAGCAGCAGCCCGTACCGCTCTCTTGAATTTTGAGCATTTACTTCTAATAATCCATCTATACAACTGAGTCATGTCGGATGTGATAGCACCAATCTATAGCCATCTCTTAATTGCTATCAAGCAACTTTTCCCAAAATGGTAATCAAAGAATAAGTGAGCATGGGTTTCATCAGAGTAGCCACATATGAGACAAGTAGCAGTAGGACTTATACCAATCTATATATTAGAATATGTATTATAAAAATTCAATTTATATACTTATATAATTAATGGTTATTTTGCAAATTGTGGTACTGGCAGATTATTTAGATTAATGGGAGCATAGTTGCGAGTATGAAAAGGAAACGTACGACGCGGGTATTAAGTGAGCGCGGGTATCCATGCAGGTGGTGGGGCGGGAATAGGTTTAAATAGGGTGATTGAGGAGTATAAAAAATATGAGGATTTGAATGCAGTAGCTCGAACCACGACAAGCATGCTAAGTGCAAAATAGGAGCCATCAAGGGGGAGTTTTTGAAACTAAATGTCGATGCTGCTTTTGAGGAAGAAGAGAAGGTTGGAATGGGCGGTGCTTTAAGATAATATTGGAGATGTGATGATGTCAATGTACGATTTATGATATGGTAGTTGTGATGTGGAAGTGGGTGAGGCTATGGCTGCAAGGCAAGGAATGAAAGTGGTCAGGGAAGTCGAATTCTATAATTTTGTGCTCGAGACATATAGTATGTTATTGTTTGAAGCTCTAAGGAGAAAGAAGAAGCTATGCTCGAGTTTTGGGCTGATTTTGAGTGATATTTATATGTTAATAGCTCAATTTGTGAATGTTTCTTTTAGATTTATTAGAAGAACTGGTAATCAGGTGGCCCATCTTCTAGCTAGAAGAAGCTTAGACAAAGACGAGCTTTTTGTCTGGCTTGATGAGGATCTTATTCATTGTCGATAACGTATACATTACACGTATGACAAAGATGGTACACTTTCTCTCCCTGAGTATTGGTCTACGATCTTGGTACCGACTTAATAATTAAGCTAACAGTGTGATCATTGTCGAACTGTCATAGGACTTGGTACAACGCCCATCCAACTAGACCCTAAAAGGGCAAAAACCCATGCAGCTGTGATGAGGTTATCTATACCGAATTAGTAAACAATAAGGGTGGTGGATCTTGGATGAAAAACATAAGAGGGTCAAGTTTAGAGTGCATTCAACATACACCTGGGTGTAACATGTACATAATACACCCAAGGTTATTTTTGCTCATTTGCTCGTTTGCTCATTTGGAACCTCCAAATGAGTGTAGTAAGAGCTCCAAATGAATAAATGAGCACACAATGGTCTTAGGTGTATCACTAGTGAAAAAAAGCCCATCTGATGCGGTCAAAACCGGGATCACAGATGCGGTTTTGGTCCGCATCAGATTGGCCCGCATCAGCTACCAAAAAAATCTGATGCGGTTGAAAACCGCATCAGTATAATAAGAATCTGATGCGGTTTTCCAAAATAACCGCATCAGATTTTTTGTGTTTTGAAAAATAGAAAAAAAAGGTTATGCATCAGAATAACCCAAACCGAAGAACAAAATTACCTAAACGAAATTCAAAACAAAAGAAACCAAATTTACCGAAACCAGCGAAACTAGCAAAATCAAACCTAAACGAAATCAACTAACGAAATTCAAAGTAGTAACGAACGAAAAAACAAAATTCATAACTTAAAAAACGAAACCAATGCAAGCAAATCCAAAATTACAACAGACTAAATCAAAACTTATAAACTGCAAAATCCGAAATAAAAAGGACAAAAAATTACATCCAAAAACAATAAATTATGAAAGAAATAAAAAACGAAAAATTGACAAAAAACTAAACTAAATGTACAAACCCTAAATTAATCATTGGTCTTTTCCTTCTTCGTCTTTGTCCTTTTTCTTAGTCTCTTCAATTTTTCGTCTTCTTAATCCCTTCTTCGTCTTCGCATTTTCGTCTTCTTTCTTCGTCTCATCGCCTTTTCGTCTTCTTTCTTCGCAGTCTTTCACGGATCTGGTGGTGAAGGGGTTGAGTGGAGGGTGAAGAGAGGGGTTGAGTTGGTTGCGTGGTCGTTCTAGTGAAGAGGAAGAGTGGGGCTGACGAATGAAGGGTTTAACAGGAAGAGAGAGGAGAGAGGAGAGAGGCGTGCGAAATTTTGGGCGGGTGCTGAAATTAGGTTTAGGTCATTAAAAGGAGGTTTTGGGCCTTTATTTTGGGCTCCGCATTAAAGGAACGATTTTCTGATGCGGTCCAATGAACCGCATCAGGCTCATGAAAAACCGCATCAGATTTAAAATCTGATGCGATTTTTTAAGGACCGTATCAGATTTTGTTTGCCAATTTTCCCTCACATTTTTTAGTTGATTTTTGGATGCGGTTTTACAAAAACCGCATCTGTTACTAAGTGACATATAAGGTTTTTTCCACTAGTGTATCATGCTCATGGTACACCCGGATGTGTAGTAAATATTATACCAAATTTTAAGCCTAAACATTAAAATCAACATTAAGTTGTTAACCCATACTTCATAAGATTTTTTTATATACTATATTTAGTATCACATATGTATTATATCTAACTAGTATTTGGGCCCGGGAGTTGCTCCGGATTACTACTGTTTTCCGAACTTGGTATGATTTTTTTTTTCCATTCCCATTATAATATATATTAAGGAAAACTCAACATTTAAAAGGTACAGATATAATAATGTGGGCATTGGAATCATGATTAAAAGTTGGTTGAGATGGTAACTGTGTCATATATAATAGCAAGAGGTTACGGGTTCAAATCACAGCAACTTGAGCATCAAGCTTGTATCAGCCCCAATTAATATCCTTCTTTCAGTGGTTGTTACACTCTAATCTAAACCATTGGAATTAATCACTTTCGTCAAATATAAAACGATATTAGAGTCTTAGCAAGTAAAAATGGCATTAGTAAATCGGTTTCATTTCTTAGCAGCAACTTCCCTTTAAACTAGCACCAATAATATACTTCAAATTTAAGTTGTCATTATCCATACCTAAACCTTCAATTTTTTTTTCTGGTGAACATTCAAATTTAAGTTGTCGATTTTTCGACAAAAGTCTTCTGAAGAGATGGTTCGCTAATAAATGTAACGGTTAGTGGCGCCCAACTTAATTTCCTCCCTGCCTAAGACTTTTTTGTGCTACGATCAATTATCAATTATCATAATTCATAATTCAGAATTCATGGTGTCTTCTCCAAACAAAACTTCACCATTTTTTTTTTCTTTCTCTCTCCTCCGATCAAACCCATACGACACGCCGATAATTCAACATTCTTCATTTTGAACAAACCCATTAAGTCTTAGACTAAACCCAAGTACTACTTCATTGACTTAATAAATTCATGATTGATCGTGTTTTTGGAGTTTGAATTGACTCTGCAAAAATTACTATAAATTTCTCAGCTTTGTAAAAAGTTCATACTATTAAGCTTCATTTTAGTAGTCTTGTTAGTGATTGAGGTTTTCTGGGGTTGTTTTTGCATAAGTTGTTTTTTATGCACATAAACTGTTTGATATTTGGAGTCACAGAAAATTTTTCAGGTAAGAAAATTTGGGGAGCTGGGTTTGTTGTCTGTTTTCAGGTAAGATCATGAGTTGCTTTTTTTGTGGTTCATCATCCCAAATCAGCAAAGCATTGAAAAGGATTAACAGCAAAGCGAGGCGGCCGCCCTCTGTTTCGACTCTGTTGCCCAGAAGACAATCACAGCTTGGTGAGTATGAGTGGTGATATCTTAGTCTTTCATTATCCATATTAATGAGTTTGTTTTACAGTTATTGGAAGAATTAATCATGTAACTTTCACGGGTAAATATTTTGCTAGTCATGTTTTTGCTTAGAATTTTTGCTGTCTAACATTGCAATTTCTTCATACTCATGGGTCAATCCGCTCCTTAAGCTATCTGACCATGATTTGTAGGGTTTTTTTTTAATAATATTCACATAGTAAGTATTCACTGCAATGTGTATGATTGAATTTTTATTTTTGGAAAAATTGACTAAACTCATATAGCTATAAGCAAGAATGAATTTGCACCCAAAAAAAATAAGCTGGAATGAATGTATTGCATCAAAACTTTCTAACATTGTGATTTGTGAAATGCAATTATCCAATGATATCAGATTAATTTGCCAATTTTATGTAGGCAGCATTGTGATTCAGCCATTAATTGGTCTCTTTCTTTATAATTTTGATTATGAAAAGGGCGAGTTCACGACTTTATCTCACTTTGCTTGAGTACCAATCATGAAGGTAAAGGTAGGGGAGAGAACGGTTTGCATCTCCCTTCCAAAATTTGCCAATAGAAGGATTTGGTTTACTAAGAGGAAAATGTATCTGTCCAATCCCCTTCCCTTCTCACACGTTATATTCAAACAAGGGAAAATGAATCCTTCTCTTTCCCTTCCTTCCCTTCCTCTTCAAGTCCTATCCAGACACATTGTAAAGGTAACCACTGTTTATTCTGCAGACGACAAAGAATTAAATACAGCTGAAAGGGCTAATAAAGATAGTGGTCCAACCATCAAGCAAGAAATTTTTACTTTCCAAGCACTAACTGATGCAACCGAGAATTTCAGTCAAGAATGTTTGATAGATGTAGGCAGCTTTGGGAATGTTTATACAGGGAAACTCGGAGAAACTGAAGAGGTATTAACATGGACCTTATTATGCACTTATTTCCTGTGTCTTCATGCTATGCTTGCTTTTATCTTCTTGTTGTTGGAAAGACTGAAATTGGATCGTGTAATCCTAGATAGTAGCTGTCGAGAAATTGGACAGTAATGGATCACGAGGACACAGAGAATTTCTTTCACAGGTGTTGATGCTGAGCCTCCTTAATCATCCAAATCTGATAAAACTTATAGGATACTGTGCTGAAGGGGATGAGAGACTTCTAGTACGTGAATATCTACCTTTGGGATCCCTGGACCAGCATCTTCATGGTAATCTTCTGTTAACTTCTTTTAGTGTTATATAATGCAAAACCCAACAAGCAGATGCTATTGTTGTATCTTTGAAAATTGAAACCTCTCCACCATACCCCCCCCCCCCTTCCTCCCCCACAAAATAAAAAAAATGTAAACAAAAATAAAAAGTAGCACACATGACTAATAGTTAGCATTTTGCATCACCAACAATTTTTATCTTCAGACTGACTTCTGTTGCATAAATCTTGAATTTACAGACAGATCATCCAAGCACAAACCCTTAGATGATTTATACAAGAATGAAAATAGCACTGGGGACTGCTAGAGGTCTAGAATACATACACCATACAGCTGTCCCCTCTGTAATTTACCGCAACCTGAAACCCTCCAACATCTTACTAGACAATGAATTCAATGCTAAGCTCTCTGACTTCGGGCTATCTAAGCTTGGACCTTCCGATGACAAAACACATGTCTCCGCAAAGGTAATGGGAACCTTTGGCTACATTGCACCTGAGTACGAGAAAAATGGTCTGTTGACTGTGAAGGCAGATGTATATAGCTTTGGAGTTGTTTTATTAGAGTTGATCACAGGGCGAAGAGCTGTTGACATCACAAGGCAAGCTAATGAGCAGCATCTGGTCTCTTGGGTAAGTTTTCATTTTCATGAATTCCAAAAATGATGTGTGATAAGTTTCAGTTGTTGTCATATCCTGTATAAGAGACATGATGTAAATTCAAATAAAGATGAATTTGTAATGTTTCAAATTGCATCACAAATCCAAAAGTAATGTTTGTCTGTTCGCATTAAAAATTGGAGCTGTAAAGGATTTCAATCTCGCCTATATATCTTACCTTAAGCATCAATCTGAAGGTCTTCAACAGATGCAAGCCTGCAACTGTTGGGTTTTTTATTGTTTGGTTGGATAAAACTTAGCACAGGAACTTCATCTGTCATTGACTTCCAGTTCCATAAATGTGGAAGTTCCCTATCTAACTTATATTCCATGAGTCATAGAAAGTTGCTTGAGGGGTGGATGGCATAAGATATCCCATACAACTGTTGCGCCATATGGCAATGCAACTTTCTCACGACCCTGGATAATGAACCTTTGCGAAGTTTTCTACCAATAATGATTTGGCAATTTTTGAGGCATTTTCTAAGAACTGGAACTGTTGCCAGTTTTTGGCGTTGTTCATGAGGATGTTGCAAGATTACTATTTGTGTGGCGGTTGAAAGTGGTTGGTGAGGGAGTTTATCGCACAAGCATACTTTCACAGGACGATCGCAGCCTGCTGTGCATATTCTCCGCCGGGCTTCGCCGTCGCTGGGGAGTATTTGTGAGAGTGGGAGTTGTTCTGCTTCTTCCATTTTTCTTTTGTTTGATTCAAGTTGTTTGCTTCATAACGAAAATCGAATTAATTTTGTTGTCCTGTGAAATAATAAGAATATGTTCAAAAAAAAATGATTGGATGAGAAGGATATGGCTATGCAATGTAGGTTTTCTCATGGAAAGTTAACATTGTTTGTACTAGTATAGATTTGATTTTGTCAAATTTCAATTACTTCTTAGGAAGCTGGTTTTTATCAACCAAAACTAAATTATTTCCACAATTTTCCATAAAAATCTGTAAATTAAAGAAGGTAATACAGAATTCCATTTTCTTTTCATAGAACTTAGTTATCAAGTTGATAAATGATAAATCATGCCATTTTGGCATCTTACATCATTTCACTCTAGCTTGCATCACTGCATGCTACTAAATACTTTTCTTCTAGTTCTTCCTGTTTAGCAATTAGCATGAAAAACTCTACCCTAGTTTATTCATAACATTGTGATTCATTCAGCTCATTTAACTTTGAATTAAACTTTAGAAATTGAAACTTTTGTTTAATTTAATAATGTTTCTTTTTGAATTAATCAGGCCCATCGGATATTAAAGGAACCAAAGAAGTTTCAAGAGTTAGCTGACCCACTTCTTGAGGGGAATTTCCCAGCTAAAGGATTAAACGAAGCACTCGCCGTGGCAGCAATGTGTCTCCAGAAAGAACAAACAGCACGACCCATGATGAGCGATGTGGTCACAGCCATCATGTATCTCACATCAGATAACCTTAATCACAATACAGCGTCTCCTCCTTACGAACATTGTGTAAAGCCTAATAACATGATGATGGATACCAATGAATTTGATCATGGAAATAGCGTTGACGTGCTCCCTTCAACTCAGAGCCTGAAGACTGAATAGCCTGTAACATCATTTTTTTTTGTATTTTTCTCTCATTTTCTTTCCTCTCTTTGAGTCTTTGTAGAATATCTCATGTGTATAACCAAAAGATTTCGGCTTGCTTTTTTGTCTTTTGCTTTTTATTGGCTGATTATTGCCTTTGGCTTTATTTAAACTATCATCCCTCGATGAAAAGATATTGTTTGTTAGATGTAAATTACTATGACTTACAATATATCTTGTATGTATGTTTGTCTAGCTGATGAAATTGAGCAGCTTAATTCTTTTCTATTAGATTCAAACATAATCTTGATACTGTTATTGAGACATTTTGGTTGTCGATTACTCAAGTGCACAAGATATCAGTTAAACGACCAAATTATATCCATTTGCACCTCCCATACACTCTTGGTTAAATATTTTTTTTAAGGGAACTCCAAAGAGGAACTACTTTAATAAATCAAAAGCCGCATAGCGAATAATAGTTTTCGGAAAAGAGGCAACCCAACACCTATAGCCACCTCCACATGTTAGAGATGAGCCATCATATAAGCCACCTTATTTTCCGCACGCTTAACGAAAGACCACACAACTACATCAAAATAACTAAAAAAATCTAGAATATCGTCAATAATCAAATAAAAATCACTAGCGCCAGCGGACTTTGACTTGAGAGCCGAAATGACTAGGAGACAATCACTTTCGACAACGAGCTTACAAACACCGAGATTCTTTGCCAACCGAACCCCCTCAAGCACTGCACGAGCTTCCGCGACTCGCATCTCCCACCCGACTTGCTGCTGCAGCACAGCACATCCCATAACCTCTCCATGTTCATTTTGACACACCTCCCCAACTCCCACACCGAGCCCAGCCACAACTCCAGCATCAACATTGCATTTTGACCATCCCCCCTATGGTAGACTCCACATATCAGGATGAGGGGCTAGCATCTTCGAGCTCGCCTTTTGTTTGTGCACCGAGGCTTGCTTGGCTTCTTGCCAAGTCTTCAACGCATGGGAGCACGTGGTAGCAGGCATGGCAAAGTTCGACTCCATCGTTGCATAGCAACGGAAGCCCCACACAGCCAGCACCAAGTGAGAAAATAGCCAATCTCCTCTTCGTTCATCTACTTAAAACTATAGCTCCACCAATCCGCAACTGAAAAACAACCCACCGTAAGATAAAACTCACAACCACATTCCTCCCACACCCCTTGCGCCAACCCACACATGAGAAGGGCATGGAGCCCAGATTTGTTAGCCGCACTAGAATCCGAGGATATGTGTCTCAACCTTCTAATTATGCCAAGTCGGGTTGGTAAGGCTTCCAAGCAAGCTCTTCAAGCGAAAACTTTAACTTTAGGCAATACATCCGCACTCCAAATAACCTTCCACAAATTATGAATCGAAGAAGTCGATTCCTCTCTCAACTGCCACGCATCATTAATAATAGCATGGTAAGAGGATTTCACCGAATAGACACCATTTTTCTCAAGGTCCCAGCATAAAGAATCTTCCGGAAGCCGATGGCTCAAAGGGATGCTCATAATTCTTTCAACTTCAAAAGGGAGAAAAAGTTGAGAAAGAAGTACCTCGTTCCATGTTTTTGTAATCGAATTAATCAAAGCACCCACCTCAAACTCAATGTTAGCTTCACCCCTCAGAGATAAAACTCTTCTTGATTGCGAACCTGGGATCCAAGCATCTTTCCAAATCTTAATATTCTCTCCATCACCCACTCTTCAAATCATACCTCTATTAAGAACCATCAAACTTCTCATATACCCCTCCAAGTGTAACTAGGAGTAGAGCCTAAATCCGCTTCCATAAAAGATGTATTGGGATAGTAACGAGCCTTCAAAACTTGTTCAAAAAGTTGCCCAGATTCATAGTGATTCTCCACCCTTGCTTGCCCAAAAGAACCCAATTAAAAAATTTTATGTCTCGAAACCCAAGGCCTCCTTCAACCTTTGGCCTACACAACTTCTTCCAAGCCACCCAATGTATTTTTCGCTCACCACCCTTTTGACCCCACCAAAATTGAGAGATAAGAGATCTAATTTTATCACAAAAAGATGAAAACTTGAATACACTCATCGCATATGTAGGAAGAGATTGGGCCACTACCTTTATCATGACCTCCCTACCCGTCTTAGAAAGCACCATCCCCTTTCACCCTTGAAGCTTCTTCAAATTTTCTCCTTTTTGACCTCCCACCATTGTAGGAAGACCCAAGTACCTGTCATGTATATGCACCTCCTTAACACCCACCAGGGGAGAGATCTCTCTCCTTCTAGCAGCACTAACCCCTTTACTGAAATAAATCTTAGTCTTATCAAAATTTACCTTCTGGCCTGAAGACTTCTAATAGATCTCAAGGGCTTGTTGAATAGCTCGCGCATCCTGCATACTAGCTCTGGAAAAAATAATATAATCATCAGCAAATAATAGGTGACTAACAAAAGGGGCAGTAGGAGCCACCCTGATACCTTTCAATGAACCACTATCCTAATCAAATGAGAAAATACTTCAGTGCATAAAATGAATAGATATGGAGATAAAGGATCTCCCTAAAGAATGCCTCGCTATGGATAAAACTCAACTGAAGGTTTCCCATTAACTAGCACTAAAAAGGAGGTTGGTCGAACACACTCCATTACTCTATTGATCCAACCAGTATCGAAGCCAAATGTCAATGTAGCAGCATCCAAAAACTCCTACTCCACTCTATCACAAGGTTTGGACATATCAAGCTTCATCGCCATACAACCCTCCGTACTCTTAAGCTGCTTCATGTGATGAAACAACTCAAAAGCCACCAAAATATTATATGTGATCAAGCGCCCTAAAGTAAAAGCACTCTGATTAATAGATACAATTTCGGATAAAAATATTTGACGATTGGCAAGCACTTCCGAAACCAGCTTATACACCACATTACACAAAGAAATCGGACGAAAATTAGTCATATGCACCGCATTACTCCTTTTGGGAATAAGAGTAATAAATGTCCTATTATAGATAACTAGGGATAGGATCCCCTCTCAGAATTCCCAACACCGTTTGAGTCACAAAATGTCCCATAATATGCCAATACGTCTAAAAAATATAGGACACATACAATTTTAATAGGATGCATCTGACTGAGAGCCACCTTCACTTCCTCTTCCATATAATCTGCTCTCTCAACTCAGTATTCATATCATCAGTAACACGAGCATCGAAATGATCAAGGGCCTCAGTTATCATAGTAGGATGAGAAGATTCAAAGATATGCTTGAAGTAAGACACAGCAACATGACCCACAACTTTATCACCCACATGCTCATTCCCCTCATCAGCCTTCAACATTCGGATCGATTTTTTTCTTTTCCCCCTTGAGGCTCGTTAATGAAAAAATTTAGAATTACAGTCACTCTCAACAAGCCATAAGACTCTCAATCTCTGCTTCCAATATATCTCTTCTATCGAAATGAGCTCTGCAATTTCCCTAAGCAATTTCCGCCTCTGGTCCAATTGAAGCCTAGTAATGCTCCCATGATTAAGCTTTTTCAAAGCTTTCGATTTCTTTTTCAAATCCGTAAACACCTTCCTAAACTTACTTTAACTCCTGCTCTTCAATTCAGCAATACACGATTCTAACTTCCCTCCCAAAGAATCTCCCCCCACCCATGAATTAGTGATCACATCCTCACACTCTCCCTTTGTGGTCCACAACTGTTCAAATCTAAACGTCCACGAACCCAGTTGGACACCTTCCACTCTTTTCCACGAAGTAAGCTTAATTTAGACGTGATCTAACATTTCTCAATCTAAGTGCCACAGATGACTATCCATAAACAAAGATAGCCAAGCACTCGTATCAAGGGCCCTGTCAAGTCTGCACTGAATATTCTTCTCCAATTCTCTCCCATTATCATAAGTAAACTCGATCATACCTTAAAAAAGCAATATCATGGAAACCACAAGCATCCACTACCCTGCAAAAGTTATTCATCTGCCACTCTACTCTATCATTACCACCCCTCTTCTCACCATCGACAGAATCTCATTGAAATCACCAATACAAAGCCAAGGCAAATCAGAGTCAGGCATCAAAGTAGTTGACAAATATCAAGACAAGTGATGGTTCTGAACCTCTGGCCATGCACCCATAGAACCATGTACGACACTAATCCTCCTCCTCCAAACCCTCATGCACAACTACATCAATTTGATGAACATACATCGATAAAAGATCCACCACCACATCCCTCCTCCACAACATCGCCAAGCCTCATGAACGACCAACAGAATCAACAGCAACATCATGAAAATCCCCCAGACAATCTCGGATCTTCCCGAACTCCATGCTACTCAACTTCGTCTCTAAAAGAAAAACGATAGAAGGGGCCTTCCTCCGAATAAGATCTCGGAGACTATAAACTGCAGAGGGGTTGCCCAACCCTCGATAGTTAAAGCTAAAAATACTCATTGGGCCCGGCGAGTCTACTCACCAGCAGACCTCGCCTCACGCCATCTATAATCATCGGAACTCATAACAGACATCTTATGCACCTTAGAGACGATCCCCATCTCCTAATTAACATCCCCCTACTCCCTACTCTTTACGATCATGAAAATCACCCTCGTCCATGACGTCATCCCTTATCCCCCTCGCAATCTTCTTCCACTTTTTCCCGCTCACACCTTTACCTTCCATCCTCTTATAACCACCAACCCCTCCATCCATCATCATACCCCGATTATTCCCTGCTGCTCCCCCACCATATATTTCTCACTCCTCGTGTCCTCATCCACCTTCCCCTCATAGTGATCCCACGTGTTTGCACCTCCATCCCTCCCATCTCCTTAGCATTAAGCCTTCCTTCATGATTAATATTCACACTCTCCTTGACTCCCTCTGTCAATATAATAATCCCCTCCTCAGAGACATCACCCGACCTCCCTACTAACAAACCAATTGCGGCACCAATTGAAGTCAAAACATTCTCACTCAAATTTTGCACATTATGATTTACAGTAGTTGTGCTGCTCACAGATTTTAAAGCGATATTATTTTTAACTTTATTAACTTTGTGGGCCCTACTACATCATCACAACATTGACGTGGAGCAAAATTTAAAATAGTAGCAAGACTTACATGAGAGAAGGTCGAATTGCCAATTGAAAGAGGAGGGGCCACAGCCACCTCCTTCGAGGGTACATTTACCCCATGTTTCGATTGCCCAACCAGCACTTCGCCACTCTAAGCTCTAGAAAGTGCAATTGAAACACTCCTATTTCCCTTCCCCAACTCCCTTCCTGGACTTTCAAAGCTTAACACACGGGCACAACTCAGAAATTTCTTCACTTCATCCGCAATCCTCTGTCTACCACGTCGCGGAGATGCTCGTAACCAAGTACTTCATTGTTTCTCATCCGTTCTATCATCTTCATCGACTGCTAAGCAATCTCGTTCGATATGTCCGATAACTCCACACATATAGCAAAAGGTAGGGAGTCGCTCATATTTGATTTTGACCAATGCAGCACCTTTGCTCGTGGAGATTGTTTGCATCCTCCGCAAAGGTTTGGATACGTCCACAATAACTCGAATCCTTGCTGATGTGTCCCACACTACCCCTAATCGACTTCAACCACTTCTCCTACACAACCTGCCACCAATCTAATATGTTTTTTTGATCGACACCCCAATAGTAGGTTATACAATCAGATCCAAAATGAACACTCGGTCATCGCAATACTCGATGGTTGTTCAATACCATCGATATCATTCAACATCACAAGACTTAGATCACAAGTCCAAGGTCTACCCGATAAAACTTTCACCTTTGTCCCTCGCGCTTGCAAACTGCACTACGAACAGTCCGTTCTTAATAGCCCTAAAGAGAGCACCTTTCGACATGGACCCTATCTGATTTATTGTTTGTTTTAATGCTTCAAAATTATAGGATCTAACAGTCATCACTTTACCTACTAGGGAAAGATTGATCTCTTCGTTTCATTGATCTCCATTACTTCATCAAGAGCCACAATTGAGCCTTCTTCAGCCATGATTTTTAGGTTCGAAATTCTAGAAATAATAAATCAGCCATTATAGATAATCACAATCCCAAGAGGGGTTATAGTACTCGAAAATTCAAGCAAAAAGAGTGGAAAACCAAGACACGCTATCAAACCCTAGAGAACCCTAGAGTGAGAATTTTTTAAAAGTCCAAGGTTTTAAACAATAACTTGGTTGAATGAAAGTTATTGCTCTATAATTGTGGTCATGTTTTACCTATATTGAATTAAACTTATTTAAACTTTATAATAATAGTACTTATTAAAATTTATTCTTTGCTGTTTAAGTTAAATAAAATCTATCCAAAAACCTAGCCTCTAATATTAGGCTTTTAGTCCCCTTAATGTCATTCCTCATAGCTAATATACCTTTTGGCTATTGCTTTTCCTAAATAAATAATTTTGGTTTTACACTATTTGGAATGATTCGCTCATAATGAGAAATTTTATCTAGTGGCATTCGATCACATAATCCATTGACAGCTACGTAAATGACTAGAATTTGTTTTTCAATTGGAAGTGGTGCATATTGTGGTTGTTTCGGTACTTCTGTAAGCCTTGTACCTCTATTGAGTAATGCCTAAGTCGCAGCATCAAGGTCTGACCCAAATTGTGACTAGGTATTGCACTGGTAAAAGTTGCAAATCGTTTTGTGCTTCTAGTACACCTTAACAAGCACTTCCACGACGTGAAGCTAGCGCAAGTGTACATGTCTTATTAATTATTATATACACTGGAATGGGAGCACCATTAATAATGCATCGTATAATCGTAATATATACTTTCTCCATTTTGAAATAAGTGAAACAATTCTCTGTTTTATGTGAAAGCTTTTTCGGAGAAGTATTTCACTTATTTTAGAACGGAAAAAGTATATATATAAATCAATATCCCCTAAGTTTCTTTCCAAATAGTTAAAACCACCTTGACAAACCAAAACTAATTACATATAAATTAGGCTAAAGCCTCATAACTAAAACTCATTAAAATCGAAACCTTTTTCAACCTTGAATTGACTCAACCCACAAAATGACAAAATCAAGATAATGGCATATAATCTAATCAAAGTGGGGGTGGCAACCATGATTAGTAGTACATCTCTCCCTCCCTCAAATTTGACGTTGTATACTTCAAATTTGACCCCATTTCCTAATTAAAACTATATACTATTATTTTCATGTTATTGTCATAATTTAAACAATTAAAAAGGTGGGTCCATAATTCATATGAGTGCCAAGGCAACAAAATTTACCCGCCAAATCCCCGCATATTTGGCTCCCACGTTATAGTTTATACGCTTCCTCAACTTCCTTCATAACCCCCCTTCCTCCATTTTCGGCGGAAATTCAACCCCAACAACTTTTGATCATCCTCATTTTTTTTTTCTCTCTCCTATCAAAAAGCTGACTCATTTTCACTATGATCAAACCCTATTTTTTTTATTAATTGTTATTATTGATTTTTGAATGCAGCCTACAAATTGATCATCTTTAATCATCTGGGTTTATGCTAAATTGTTGAATTTTTTTTTCTTTTCACCTAAATTCTTGATTCAATTTTAGTTTCAATTTCTGGGATTTTGTGGGTCTTTTGCCCTTTTTTTCTCTCTCCTAAATTATTCAGTTTTTGTAAATTGTCAACCATTTTTTTCCATTTTTCACACCCAGACCCCAAAATCCCAACAAATTATTTTGAATTTTGAAAACCCAAACTCTTACGTACCTATTTATTTTCTTTCCATAATTATTTCTCTTATTTTCCATGCAAATGTTCATTATCTCCTCTTTTTTTTGACTTTTGAGGAAGGAAAGTTCTTTCTCTTTGTTCCCTTTTAAATCTTGTCAATAAGAATTCTTTCATATTGACAAAGAAATTTTGAGATATAATTTTACCAGCTACATACATCTTGTGTATGACAATAATCCTCAACCAAAATAACACATTTTCTGATACTTTACATTGACAAAGAAATTTTGAGATATATTTTAGTTTACATTATTTCATTCGTTGGGTTTTCAAGGGTGAGATATGAGTTGTTTTCCATGCTTTTCATCACAAGGAACAAAATCAACGAGAAAACTCAGCAAAAAGGGACAACCACCTTCTAATGCCTCTTCCATGCCCATTGCGCAACCTTGCCAAGGTAAGCTTCAACATTGGAATATGTATATGCTATCAGTTAATACTTCTTCCGTTCCATATTTCATTCAACACTTACTATTTGAAGGTCAAACTTTATAAACTTTAACCACGAATTATCACCACGGTGCACCACCGAAGTGCACCTGTGAATTGCTCCATTATATGTTCCAACATTACTTCTCTATGACTAATCATATCAGATTAGTGAAGTTTGAGTAATTTTGAGTCAAGTCTATATAATTTTAGTATTAAGTACTAGTGCATTGGCAAAATCAAAATTCTTTATTTTATACTCCCGCGTTCTCGTTTTATTTGCTGCATGCCTGCATTAACTTATTGAGTTCACCCTTTTTTCACAAGTACTATGTATGATTTATGATCTTATTCAATTTGTCTCCTCGTGTACTCGTGTGTATTCATAATGCAAACTTGTACGGAGTAACTTTTAGTACTCCCTTTCATACCCTCTGTTTCAAAATATAAGGCATTTACGTTTTTCGAGAATTTGCTTTGACTACAAATATCTCTCAACTGCGATAAATAAAAATCATAAAAATTATACCGTTGGATTCGTCTTGAAAAATACTATAATAATATTATTTTTTAAAATTTTATATCAACATAATTAAGAGTAATTAACGGTCAAAGTCCGACCTCGAATATCGTACGTGCCTTATATTGTGAAACGGGGGAGTAAGGCGTAAATGAAAATATTAGTGTTCAAAGCTCATATGTGACTTTTGAAAACCGTGAAAAACAAAAGTATCAAGTATTCAAGTACAAGAGAGAAATTCTAGGGGGTCAGTGTGTTTAATAATTAGACCCAAAAAAAATATCATACACCCAGGTGAGCATCAACATGCTATTTTTTTGCTCGTTGCTCAAAAACATCCGAATGAGTAAAAATTAGTCTTGGGTGTATCATGCACCCGGGTGTATGACGAATAACTCCTATTTAGAATGTGCAACAATAGGTTTGTACATACATTATTATTTTTCCATTCTTTTGATATTTATTTTAGTTCTGCTTTGATTACAGAAACTCAAGCAGCAAGACAAACGACAAACAATAGCAATGAATGTAAGGAAAATGGGCCTAATAATATTGCAGCACAGACTTTCACTTTCAGAGAGCTAGCTACTGCAACAAAGAATTTCCGTTCAGAGTGTCTGGTAGGTGAAGGTGGGTTTGGAAGAGTGTACAAGGGCCAACTTTCAACTGGACAGGTATAGTATTATTATGTTAATTCGCGTTTTTGCTTCTGTGATCGGTCTCTCTTTTGATTATTTCGTTTCTCTGATCAAGCTTTTGGTGGAGTAATTCACTGATTTTAGGATATTTTGATTTCAGACTATAGCAGTAAAACAACTCGATCGAAATGGAGTGCAAGGGAACAAAGAATTTCTTGTTGAGGTTCTGATGCTTAGTCTTCTACATCATCCGAACTTGGTTAATCTCATAGGGTATTGTGCTGATGGAGATCAGAGGCTCTTGGTGTATGAATATATGTCTTTGGGATCTTTAGAAGACCATTTACTTGGTATGATATATCCTATGTTTCTCATCTCATTCTCTTCATAGTAAAATTACATAACGTTTCTCATTAATCAACTAGCTGACAACTAACAATGTTACTTGGACTCGGTTACTCATATCAAACACGGATACATGTCCAAGTGTGCATGTCTATGTTTAACAGTTTAAGTGTTGGGGATCAGGTACTTGAGGTAAAATGAAGAGTCCGAGTAACATATAGGCTAGTAAATGGTAAAAATGATTGTGAATATGAACTGAAACTACAATGTGAATAGTGTTATACAAGATCTTGGACATATATTGGACTCTAATTCCAAATGTCACTTAGTGTTGCCGTTACCAACTACTTACCTCAGATTGGCTGATTTTTGTGTGAAAACATTGTGTTTTGTCAGATGTTCCGCACGATCAAAAGCCATTAGATTGGTACAAGAGAATGAAAATAGCTTTGCATTCTGCCAAGGGTTTAGACTATCTTCATTACAAGGCAAATCCTCCAGTTATATACCGCGACTTGAAAGCATCTAACATATTGCTTGAGAAGGACTTCCATGCAAAGCTCTCTGATTTTGGACTAGCGAAGCTCGGTCCTACAGGGGACAAAACCCATGTTTCTACAAGAGTTATGGGAACATATGGTTATTGTGCACCAGAATACCAAAGAACAGGTCAACTAACACCTATGTCGGATGTATATAGTTTTGGAGTTGTTTTACTGGAGCTAATTACAGGAAGAAGAGCTATTGACACCAAAAGATCAAATCACGAGCAGAATCTTGTCACTTGGGTGAGCTTCTTTTAACATATATTCTTGGTTTATAATCTCTGCCTAGCCTCATTCCTAACCTCATTAGCATAGTGATAGTTGTACTACTATTATGTGCAACTTTTTTTTGGAAAAACTATTGAATGTTTTTAAAATGATCACTAACTATTATCAACTTCATTATTGGGTGCTACCAATTAACAGAAATAATCATCCAATGTTCCATCTATGGGGCCTATTTCAACAACTTTTCCAACTGTTTTTCCTCCCATCACCACATAAAGCCTCCATCTACATCAATTGTGCTTAGATTTTGGCTCTTATTCATCAATTTTTTCATGGGAAATTTCGTGAGGTACCCCTCAAGTTTGGTGTAATTCTCAAAATACCCCTCTCTATTGGTAATCCCTCAAATACCCCTAAGGTTTGAAACGTTGCTTAAAATACCCTTATCATACAGGGAAATTCAAGTGCATTAACGGCCCGTTTGGTAGTTGGTCATAAATGGTGGTATTGGGAATGAATTTGTGTGTAAATTTGTGAAAAATATCATTGTCCATTCCCATGGTAATGCTAGTTTATCATAAAATGTCCACTTTCCTTCTTGAATTTTCATTCCTATCCAATACCACCTTGTAGGTGGTAATGAGTGGTAATGAAAATTGCTTCCCTTTGGATCCAAAAACACAAGTTTAGGGGTGAGATTGCTTGCCCATGGAGAAAAAATGCCTCCCCGTGGAAATTTTAAGGGTGCTTCCCTAATAAAATTACACTTAAAATTCATTCCCATTACCGCAATTTATTAACAACTACCAAACGGGCCGTAATTTCTTAAGATACCCTTGAAACTTGAACTAGAAAGTTCAAAATTCAACAAAGGTATTGTGAGAATTAAACCAAACCTCAAGGATACCTCAGGAAATTCTAATTTGAGAGTAAATAATAATTATAGTTTTTGGGTTTTCAAGTTGAGTGTACTTTACTTTAAAATTAGTCGATCTTCTCCTGTACATCCGTTGGTTGTTTGTAGTATCTAAATTCTAAAAGCTTGTAAATGGAACATTAGAGGCTCCTAGTTCCAACATTATGTATTCTCTAACTTGTAAAACTTTGATGCAGGCACAACCATATTTCAGTAATGCAGCCAGATACCCGGAATTGGCTGATCCACTTCTAAATGGGGATTTCCCAGTGAAGGGTCTAAACCAGGCAGTGGCAATAGCAGCCATGTGCCTACAAGAAGAAGAAACTGCACGACCCTTGATGAGTGATGTAGTAACTGCTCTAAGTTTTCTGACATTAAGCCCACAAGATGATGATGACTCTCCCTTCCTCACCGAGTCCTCTCCTGACAGTGATTACACCGAGTGTATTAACCATCCATCCCAAGATCATCGCGATCAAATGTCTCAAGAGCGTCAAAAGGCTTTAGCCGAAGCCATGGAATGGGGATCTACTCATACTGCTCTGTCGCGGGCTACTAGCATTAATTCGTCGTGTGCTTAGAGACTATAGCGAAATTTTTATTTTTGTCCTACGGTTTGTCTATGCAAAATGCAGGGGCAATGCAGTTTTAACAAGCTTGCTAGGAATGTGCAATGTGTGTTGGTGTTTTGAGTTAGCCAAATTTTGAGTGGAAAGGTTTCTGTTTGAGTTATATATATATGTGTACCTGTGTGGCTGTGTTAATGTTGGAGTGGAAGGTACTCCTCAAATTCTGAGCTGTAAATAATTCGAGGAAAGAATGATCAAGTTTCTAATGAGATTTGTAATGACTTTTTCGAGGAAGTTTGTTAGGCTTGCTCAAATTTGTTCTGAACAGGAACTGGTCATAATGCATAAACTACTTATAGGCCCTCCTGCCCTACTTATAGGTTTCTTCTGTTCTCAACCAAAAATCACCCATAAGCAGAAGATAAATTCTCAAACCACCAAGTTGAGTCCAGATCATCTAGAGTTTTATTGAAACTCTACAACGTAGAGTTGTATCCGAGTCATACATTTTAAAATCAATGGCTCATATTGGTGGAAGGGAAAGATTTAAGGGTGGATTTTGATGAAATAAAATAGGGAGGATTTTGGAAAAAAAATATATTAGTCATTGATTTTTTATTCAATGATTGATATTGCTCAAACTCTACCTTGTAGAGTTATTTTACGACTCTAAATATCCAAACACCAGCAAGTTATATTGAAAGTAAATCTCATTAGTCTCCCTAAAATAGAGTTAACACTTTCTATTTTTATAAAATCATGACATGTGACAAATTCCTTGGCTGAACGACACGTGGGCCATGGCACTATTTTTCTATAGGTTGTTGATTGAGAAAGAGGAGCAATGAAAAGAAGCAAGGGAGTTGGTTGGAAGATAAGGAATAGATTATCGAGGAATTGCAAGAGCATTTTTTTTTATATATAATTGGTTTTGTATTATACTATTAATCAAAATTGGAGAAGATGGGTCTGACCATGAAGTGCCAGGGAACCATTTCTCGAAAGCAATACAACACTAAATCATGAGTCCATCGACCCATTCATACAAGGGTACGAAAATTCCATACAAAGTTTACAGCAGTTTATCAGCGCATAGTCAAGGAGATGCGTCCAATAAGGCAAGAGTTAAAGCCAGGCCAAAAATTCAGCATCCCTTCTTAATCCTTGTTTGGCTAGTGAGTCAGCCACTGTATTTGTCTCCCCTTCATTTGTGAATTATGGAGATGGAAGGGTATGCTTTCCTCATGTTGCGTATGAAGTATTGGAACATTTATACATAAATGGACTTAAGTGTACAAGGCAATGAAAAAACATTGGATACCTTGTGTTCTTGGATGCTCTTAGTTGATTATGAGGGATGTTTCTAGTCATTGATTTAGCATTAATCTTAATGGTTAAGTGTAGTATGTTACATGGGGTTTAATACTCATTAATATGCTAATGAATTAAGATTTTAATGAGTTCTTCAATGGTGTTTCATCACTTTTTTGTGACTAATGGCATCCTAGGTTGATGGCTATAAATAGGTCATTGTAGTTCACTTGTGAAGAAGTAGAAAAAAGGGTTAAGTGTTCTCTCCTGTAAACACTTGCTTGCTCTTTGAATTTCTAGCTAATTTTCATAGAGTGTAAATCACAATCCAAAACACAAAGTCCTTTAGAATTCACTTTGATTGATCATATAAGTGAATTACAACTCCATTGTATCTCATTAGTTATTTCGTGGTAACCCGATGATCCTAGTGGGGCGAAATTAAACTAATAGGAAAGTGTAGATTCCGTTCCTTGGAGTGATATATCCGGTTCTCTCATTGATCACACCTAACAATCTATTAGTTTAATTTTCTTTTGGATATGTTTTCACCTCTCAGGGATATGGGTCGTGAATTTCCAAGAGTTAGATATGGTTTCTTCTACGTACTATGGTTAGTATTTGTTAAAGGTATAATGCATGTCTATTCATAATTGTTTTTGTCCTACGTATTCATGTCATATGTATGATGATCAATTTAATTATTGATGTGGTTTTATGGTTTAATAGAACTATGTGCATTTGTTAACAATGTTCTATGATATATGATTTTATTCAATAATGATAATAATCTAAGATTATTAGGAGTACTTTTCTTGGTAAAGATAGTATGTTTATTGTGATGTTTACTTTCACAATAATTTTTGATATATGGTCTCATGATAAATCAAAAGTATAAGTGTTTATATATCAAATTTGGTAACATATGGTCATGTGGTAAAATTTGTATATATATATAGGAGGAGAAATCTTATACTTGGATATTGATTTATGAAATGTATTTTTATGCATATAAATTAAGCCTTTATACTTGGGATAAGTATAAAGAAAGATAATTATTTAATTTATTATCTTTGACTCAATTTATTTAGGTGACATGTCTTGATTGAAAATGAAAATATATGGCTTTTGGTATAAGAAGGATTATATATTTTGATACAAATTAAGTCATGGATTAAGGAATTGGTATTTTTTATTAGAAGATGATATTTTCATGGAGGTTTATTCTTTACGAAAATGTTGTTTCTTTGTGGAGGAGGTTTATTCTTCATAAAGGAGGTGTTTCCTCTTGGATGTGTAATTCTTTGGAAATCCAAGAATTATATATTAGTTTGTGGAGCATTTTCAAGTACTATAATAATTGTCATGTAAATTAAATAGATGGAGTGATATTCATTTGATATGTGAAGTGATTTTGTGGCTAGTCCATGTATCATATCACTAGTTATTGTGATATACTTCTATTTTATGAATGGGGTATACTATCATGTTTATATTGTAAATCACAACACATGGAAATGCGACACTATTATATGCTTGATTTTATATAACATGGAGTTGCAACTTGAATTTTTATACGGTTCATTTTAACTTGGAAAAATCTTTGGCCAAAGTGTTGTCACGTTAAAATAGTATAAAAATTGTAAAGGGGTGGAAAGCCCAACTTAAATTACTAGTAAAAGAAAACTCGATTCAACGTTTAGTACAACGCTAAATCTTGAATTCAATGAGGATCCAACTTTACTTAGTAATTTGGAGCACTAAATTAGCAAATCATCCCGAGGTTAGCGCTCAATAATATTGCAATGGAGGTTGAAAATTTATTTCTTAATAGACTTTTGGAGGATGCTCATATTGCAAGAGTGATTATTCTATAAAGTCTACCTATATGAGTAAGAAGTTTGGCCGCTTCACCAAGTTAGGGGCTTAACTTGGAAAACTCGTGAATGGATATGGACACCATGGCGTCAAAGGTGTAGAGGGTTAATGGAATTTTTGTTAGTACTTGTGTGTATTGTATCTTCGATAATTCATAGTGATTGTTTGATTCAAAGCTTAGTCTATTATAACAATTGGAGTTATCGTAAAGTATACATATACTAAGTAGGACTTCAATCTTTATGACATTTCTATTTATGCACAAGTATGTTGTTTTGTGAATAATTTGGTGCAAGTCGTTAGCCATTTATATTATAAATGGGAAGAGGATTGTTGGAACATTTATACATAAATGGACTTAAGTGTACAAGGCAATGAAACAACATTGGATACATTGTGTTCTTAGATGCTCTTAGTTGATTATGAGGGATGTTTCTAGTCATTGATTTAGCATTAATCTTGATGATTAAGTGTAGTATGTTACATGGGGATTAATACTCATTAACATGCTAATGAATTAAGATTTTAGTGAGTTCTTCAATGGTGTTTCATCACTCCTTTGTGACTAATGGCATCCTAGGTTGATGGCTATAAATAGGCCATTGTAGTTCACTTGTGAAGAAGTAGAAAAAAGGGTTAAGTGTTCTCTCCTGTAAACACTTTAATTTCTTGCTCTTTGAATTTCTAGCTAATTTTCATAAAGTGTAAATCACAATCCAAAACACAAAGTCCTTTAGAATTCACTTTGATTGATCATATAAGTGAATTACATCTTCATTGTATCTCATTAGTTATTTCGTGGTAACCCGGTGATCCTAGAGGGGCGAAATTAAACTAATAGGAAAGCGTAGATTCCGTGCCTTGGAGTGATATATCCGATTCGCTCATTACACCATTGTACTGCATTTGCTGAGTCTGACTCGAGAATTAAGTTTTCTTTGTTGATCCCCGATCACAGGAGAATGAGATTTTGAGGGCTTTGAGTATTGCGCAGATTTCTGCTGAGTTTATATCCATAAGGGGGATAGGGCTTGTGAAAACGCATACAAATGAACCTTGTGGGGATCTAAGAACACCACCAACCGCAACGTGTGGCAAGGAAGAATTAAATGATGCGTCAATATTCTACAATAGATAACCATATAAAAAGTTCGATACGGTAGGGAACCAGTCCATGCTGGAATCCTTTGATAACATCGTCATTCGAAAAACTCGAGGCCTTGTATAGTTCATACGAGGCTAATTTTACTGAGAAGGAACCTGATTTGTGTGGTATCCATACGAAAGAATCTGCATCTTAGGGAGTGAGAAAGAATGAGTCTAAGAGCAGTTGCAGTTGATTTCGTTCCTCAATATCTCGAGGCCTAAAAAAATGTGTATTTCAAGACTCGAACACATGATCTCTCATTTGATATGCTAATGCACTAACCAACTACACTATAATGCTTATGTTAAAAGAAATGGGTTATTTTACACTTTGGAAGTTCCTCTTTGAAATAGATTATTGTGGAATTGCAAGGTTATTTTTTGTTCGTCATTTACCCTTTAGAGTTTTCTCTAATGTGCAAATTTTGCACGTTTGAACTTCCATATGAGCAATAACCTAAAAAAATAGCATTTAGTATACCATGTTCATAATACGCCCAAATGTATATCTATACTAATATATTAAAAGGTGTTCCTAACAAAGTTTGTGTGCCACGTGACACTCTGGGCCTGTTCTCTTCGGCATAAAATAGCTGAACTGAACTAGACTGACCTAATTGGAGTTGAGTTGAACTGAACTGAACTGAACTGAGCTGAACTGAACTGAACTGAACTGAATTTTATTGAATTGAATTGAATTGAATTAAATTAAATTGAATTGAATTGAATTAAATTGAATGTAATAAATATATCAATAATATTTAAATAATAATAATATGTATATTAAATAATAATTATAATGATAAGTAATAATAATGAATAATAATAATAATAATAATAATAATAATAATAATAATAATAATAATAATAATAATAATAATAATAATAATAATAATAATAATAATAATAACAACAACAATAAGTCTTAATAGTAATGATATAAAAATAAATAATAATAATAATAAGAGTAATTAGTAAAATAAATTATACCAACATAATAATAATATTTAACAAAATGGTTATAAAAGAATGGAGCTGAACTGAACTGAACTGAACTGAACTGATTGGAGCTTAACTGAACTGAACTGATTAGAGCTAAACTGAACTGAACTGAGCTGAAAATAAGTTGGGGATAACAAGCCCTCTGTTTTAAGGCTCTAATGCAAATGATTTATTTTCAAGTAAAACCATTAATCAAAAATTAATGTTGTGTAGTTACAAGGTATCGAACGAAAAGTGAAAGCTTAACCATTGATCCATCCTAACACCATTATTTAGTATTTCAAAATAAAATTAAATATCATAAGGTCTTATAATTATATTTCATTAAAAGATTTGCACAAGTAGTTAGATACCTAACCTTTCTATGATATTAACAACAGACTATTATAGACATAAACTCTTACTCCAATTCCTTGTAGAGAGTTAAGCTATTATTTTCATCTCCAAAATTTAAAGGGTTTATTTTTCAAAAATCATGCAATTATTTATCATGACATTACGTCAAATTTTTTTGACAAAAATAAATTTACAAAAAGTCCGAGATATTGACTACTCCCTCCGTCCCATTGTATTTGCTACATTTTGCCATTTAGGTGTGTCCCCTTTTATTTGCTACATTTGCCAAACTTTCTACAAATGATAATAAAACAAACCCTACAAAACTTTATCCCAAAAGTATTAGCCCAACTAATATCCACCCAACCCATTTAATCCCCCACCCTCCCCCATTTAATCCCCCTACTCCCTTAATAATCCTTCCCTCCAAACCCTAATCTCATTTTCTTCCGTCACTTTCCTCTCTCTCTCCTTCTGACTCTCACTTTCCTCTCTCTTGTTCTTCTTCAAACACTCAGATCTAGGGTTTTTCAGTCCAAATTTGTCCAAAAAAATCGTAGATTAATTATCTACTATTTGCTGCGATCATTATAAACCTAATTTTTTTGGTTTTTGAGTGATTTTAAAAAAGCGAGTCCCCTGTTTCTTGCATTTTTTGGGTATTTGATGGATGAGTTAACTCCGAAATCAAAGAAACGGCTCTTTGATTTGCTTGACGAGCTCGATGCCGAGGAAAAAAATTCTAGGGTTTCAAAAAAACCCTTGGATTTTGGTTCGTTCTGTTGGGCTTGTGGTGCGCCGTCAAGAAAACCACCAGATCTTCAATTTGGTAGTGTAGTTCAGGGCAAAAAACCTGAAATTTTGGTAGATCCACCTCCGGAAGGCTTTAAATCATGGCGAGCTTGCCTCTGTTGGTATAAAAACCATCTAGAAATGGTTTCCGAACGTCCCCTATCAGATTTTGCCTCAGATCGGTCCACTCCTTATCTTAAATCTCTGTTTTTTTCATTATTTTAGGAAGCTTTCTTAACATGCTTTGCCTGTGGGGTTGCGTTTGATTAGATTGCATGTATAGGGTTTGTGTTTTTTTCTTGTTTTTGACTCGATTTGAATATACATATGTTATTTTACCCTCGATTTGTTTATAAATTTGTTTATTTTCCCTTGATTTGTTATATGTATGTTTATTTGCCTCGATTTATTGATAAATATGTTTAGGGTTTTCAGATTTGTTTATAAATATGTTTATTTTGCCTCGATTTGTTTATATATATGTTGATTTGCCTTGATTTGTTTACAAAAATGTTATTTTTGCCTTGATCTGTTTATAATTGTTTATAAATTTGTTGTTTTTGCCTTTGCATGTGTGTAAATGTTATTTTTGCCTTGATTTGTTTATAAAAAGGTTATTTTGCCTTGATTTGATTGAAAATATGTTTTGGTTGCCTTGATTTGTTTATAAATATGTATATTTCTGCCTTGATTTGTTTGTAAATATGATTTCTGCCTTGATTTGTTTGAAAATATGTTTAGGTTGCCTTGATTTCTTTATAAATATGTATATTTCTGCCTTGATTTGTTTGTAAATATGATTTCTGCCTTGATTTGTTTGAAAATTTGTTTAGGTTGCCTTGATTTCCTTATAAATATGTATATTTCTGCCTTGATTTGTTTGTAAATATGATTTCTGCCTTGATTTGTTTGTAAATATGATCTCTGCCGTGATTTGTTTGAAATATGTTTAGGTTGCCTTGATTTCTTTGTAAATATGTACATTTCTGCCTTGATTTGTTTGTAAATATGATTTCTGCCTTGATTTGTTTGAAAATATGTTTAGGTTGCCTGGATTTCTTTATAATTATGTATATTTCTGCCTTGATTTGTTTGTAAATATGATTTCTGCCTTCATTTGTTTAAAAATATGTTTAGGTTGCCTTGATTTCTTTATAAATATGTATATTTCTGCCTTGATTTGTTTGTAAATATGATTTCTGCCTTAATTTGTTTGAAAATATGTTTAGGTTGCCTTGATTTCTTTATAAATATGTATATCTCTGCCTTGATTTGCTTGTAAATATAATTTCTGCCTTGATTTGTTTGAAGATATGTTTAGGTTGCCTTGATCATGTTCTATGTTCTGCCTTTGATTTGATCATGTTCTATGTTGTGCCTTGATCATGTTCTATGTTCTACCTTTGATTGATTTCATCATGTTCTATGTTCTACCTTGATCATGTTATATGTTCTGCCTTTGATTGATTTGATCATGTTCTATGTTCTTCCTTGATTTGTTTATATGTTCTGCCTTTGATTTGATTTGTTTCATATGAATTCTGCCTTGATCATGTTCTATGTTCTGCCTTTGATTTGATCATGTTCTATGTTGTGCCTTGATCATGTTCTATGTTCTGCCTTTGATTGATTTCATCATGTTCTGGGTTCTGCCTTGATCATGTTATATGCTCTGCCTTTGATTGATTTGATCATGTTCTATGTTCTTCCTTGATTTGTTTATATGTTCTGCCTTTGATTTTTGATTTGTTTCATATGAATTCTGCCTTGATCATGTTCTATGTTCTGCCTTTGATTTGATCAGGTTCTATGTTGTGCCTTGATCATGTTCTATGTTCTGCCTTTGATTGATTTCATCATGTTCTATTTTCTTCCTTGATCATGTTATATGTTCTGCCTTTGATTGATTTGATCATGTTCTATGTTCTTTCTTGATTTGTTTATATGTTCTGCCATTAATTTGATTTGTTTCATATGAATTCTGCCTTGATCATGTTCTATGTTCTGCCTTTGATTTGACCATGTTCTATGTTGTGCCTTGATCATGTTCTATGTTCTGCCTTTGATTGATTTCATCATGTTCTATGTTCTGCCTTTGATTGATTTGATCATGTTCTATGTTCTTCCTTGATTTGTTTATATGTTCTGCCTTTGATTTGATTTGTTTCATATGAATTCTGCCTTGATCATGTTCTATCATCTACCTTTGATTTAATCATGTTCTATGTTGTGCCTTGATTATGTTTTATGTTCTGCCATTGATGGATTTCATCATGTTCTATGTTGTGCCTTGATCATGTTCTATGTTCTGCCTTTGATTGATTTGATCATGTTCTATGTTCTTCCTTGATTTGTTTATATGTTCTGCCTTTGATTTGATTTGTTTCATATGAATTCTGCCTTGATCATGTTCTATGTTCTGCCTTTGATTTGATCATGTTATATGTTGTGCCTTGATCATGTTATATGTTCTGCCTTTGATTGATTTCATCATGTTCTATGTTCTGCCTTGATCATGTTATATGTTCTGCCTTTGATTGATTTGGTCATGTTTTATGTTCTTCCTTGATTTGTTTATATGTTCTGCCTTTGATTTGATTTGTTTCATATGAATTCTGCCTTGATCATGTTCTATGTTCTGCCTTTGATTTGACCATGTTCTATGTTGTGCCTTGATCATGTTCTATGTTCTGCCTTTGATTGATTTCATCATGTTATATGTTCTGCCTTGATCATGTTCTATGTTCTGCCTTTGATTGATTTGATCATGTTCTATGTTCTTCCTTGATTTGTTTATATGTTCTGCCTTTGATTTGATTTGTTTCATATGAATTCTGCCTTGATCATGTTCTATGTTCTGCCTTTGATTTGATCATGTTCTATGTTGTTCTTTGATCATATTCTATGTTCTGCCTTTGATTGATTTCATCATGTTCTATGTTGTGCCTTGATCATGTTATATGTTCTGCCTTTGATTGATTTGATCATGTTCTATGTTCTTCCTTGATTTGTTTATATGTTCTGCCTTTGATTTGATTTGTTTCATATGAATTCTGCCTTGATCATGTTTGTCAAAGGACCAATTCAACCAAAAGCTTAAGTTGATGGTTGAGTTGGTCCTTTAACATGGTATCAGAGCCAGGCCCACGACTGGGACCGTTAATTACTCTGGGCCAATTGAAATAGGACCTCACATGTGAGGTGGAGTGTTGAAGCTATGATGTATAGCGCACACCACATGTGAGTGTCCCACATTGATTAAATAAGAGAGATGGGTTCACTTTATATTGCAAAGGGGTTACTCCCCTTATTGCCATATGGTTTTAAGGTGGAACCTCCTTTATGTTGTGAAGTGGACTCTCTCTCCTTGTGATGGATGCGGCCCAGGCCCATAATTTAACAATGTTCTATCATCTGCCTTTGATTTGATCATGTTCTATGTTGTGCCTTGATCATGTTCTATGTTCTGCCTTTGATTGATTTCATCATGTTCTATGTTCTGCCTTGATCATGTTATATGTTCTGCCTTTGATTGATTTGGTCATTTTCTATGTTCTTCCTTGATTTGTTTATATGTTCTGCCTTTGATTTGATTTGTTTCATATGATTTCTGCCTTGATCATGTTCTATGTTCTGCCTTTGATTTGATCATGTTCTATGTTGTGCCTTGATCATGTTCTATGTTCTGCCTTTGATTGATTTCATCATGTTCTATGTTCTGCCTTGATCATGTACTATTATATGCTCTGCCTTTGATTGATTTGATCATGTTCTATGTTCTTCCTTGATTTGTTTATAAGTTCTGCCTTTGATTTGATTTGTTTCATATGAATTCTGCCTTGATCATGTTTTATGTTCTGCCTTTGATTTGATCATGTTCTATGTTGTGCCTTGATCATGTTCTATGTTCTGCCTTTGATTGATTTCATCATGTTCTATGTTCTGCCTTGATCATGTTATATGTTCTGCATTTGATTGATTTGATCATGTTCTATGTGCTTCCTTGATTTGTTTATATGTTCTGCCTTTTGATTTGATTTGTTTTATATGAATTCTGCCTTGATCATGTTCTATGTTCTGCCTTTTATTTTATCATGTTCTATGTTCTGCCTTTGATTTGATTTGTTTATATGTTCTGCGTTGATTTGTTTATATTTTGGTGTTGTGTTGGTTGTCTAATAGAGTTTTAATGACTTATAATATGTTTACATGAGAGGTGCACTATGTTCCTCAATGATGAATGAGGTCTGATGATTTATACTTTGGACATTATGCCTTTTCAGACCAGTATACTCATATTGCCACCAATTTTGTGTGCTCTTCTTTTCAACTTTTCCTATGTTTTAATAGCATGTGTTGAGTGTTATGGATGAGTGGGGACTCCGTGAGAGGAACTTTAATCATGCCTAACTTGTGTTTTGAAAATGTTAAAATTCATTATCATTTTGTCTTAAATATGAGTGAGAAAAAAATGAAATCTCATTGAATTTATCTTGCACCAATGTATCTTGTGCATGTTCAATTTGATTTTCTTTTTTTCTCATTCATTTGTTTGATACAATGATACTCTGTTTTTGTACTTTACTATACATGAACTGTTTTTTTAACTTAACTATACATGAACTTTTTTTTACCATAACTTCAAATGAACTGTTTTTTTTTAAACTTAACTAAACCCAAAATGTTTACATATTATAAGTGTAAAGGTTTAATACAAAATGTTTACATGTACATATACAAAATGTTTAATAACCTATATATGTTGTATTTTACTTACAAAAAATCTTGTTTTTCTTGCACTCTAATGCCCAAAAAATTGGCATTCAAATGTCCATTGCTTGCTGTTTTTTGTTTATATTATGCCAATACCATCATCTGAATATGATTCCCCATAGTTTGCTTCTTCTTGTTCATCTTCAACATGTCCTTCCTCCGCCCATTTTCTGCTCTCTTCTACTAGTTGTGGACTAATGACAATAGATGTTGGTAACTCACCCCTCCTCTCTAGTGATTTCTTCCCCATATGTGGTATGTGGTAATTGTTGTTACCCTTCACTATTAGAGTCTCCTTCATCACTTGTTGTAGAGTTAACCAAATATGATTGCATAGCTTAGGATCATAATTGCCATATGCCTTGTTCACTGCCTTCACCAAGTGTTTCACACTTCTAGGTGCAAGCTGTTTGAATTGCATTAAAAAAAACCAAGATCTAACACATTCATATCAAGAGATTGTGCTGGCTAATTGATTAATCGTATATCATCCATCTTTTTGTGCCTCTAAATTGAATTGAATATCATTACTTGCTATGTGTGGCCTTGCATTGTCTTGGACAATCCATATTTGCTTGCATCCATCCTCTGGCCACTTCTCTCTTATTGATGGCAGTATGTGCTTTATCAGCTTCTCCCTTATGACATCTTTTGTGATGCTTAATTGAGGTTTGGTTTCAATCACCCCTGCATCTCTGTTACAACTTGACCTCTTTGCTGCCACCTCTTCTATGAATGGGAAAATTCCTATCTTCCCATCAAAACCGACCTCTCAATTGACTGTTATGTGTGGCCTTGCTAGTGCAGCTATGAACATGACCTTCACTATGAATCGCTTGCTTTTGCATCTTCTATATGGTTCAACTTCACCTGGGGCTAGGTAGTACCTTTGAGAAATTTTGCTCATGCAAAACCATTTCTCATCCACATGAACCAAATTATACATGTTGCTGAATTTTGGTATTGTTTGGATAGTGTTTGGTATGATGGAACCCAAACATCACAACACCCTTGCAACCTTATGTGCTGGGGTCAGATGTGGTTTTATGGCATTAGTGTGTTTTTTTATAGCCCCCCTTTTCTCCAACATGTGCAATGTTGACTTGTGCATACCTAAGGCTGCTGCTGTTGCTCTTACACTTGTCCTCTTTCTTAGAGGAATTGCAGATAATCGTTGAGGATCCAATTGAATTCTTTTCCTGCCTACCCTCCCTGTTTTTTTGTGATTCACCTCTATTATTGCATTTTGTTGGAGTTGTTGTGATACATTCTTCCATATTCTACCAATTGTCCACCTTGAAGTCTTCAACTCAATTGCAATTCTTTTTATAGCCCCATGAGGTATAGTGAATCTGCCATTAATTTTTCTGTAAGCTACTTGTTGTAGCCTGTTTGCAACATGACATCTTGCATGATTGTGCAAAAACTGGGTCGTATTGACCACATGTTCTGGCTGTTGTTGTTCTTCATGTTCTTCATCTGTTTCACTATCTGTCCAATCATATTCTGAGACTTGGACATCTGAGTCATCATCTAACCACTTAGCAACAACCTCATGTTGACCATTTCCATGTTCTATTTCTGTGAAGAAATCTTCTTCTTCTTCACTTGAAGCTGCTGGTGCTCTGTTAAGATCAAAGGCCTTTGGTTGTGGTTGTGGTTGTAATTGTGGTTCTGGTTGTGGTTCTGGCAATGGATCATTCAGATCAAAAGGTGGGTGAATTTGTGGTGAATAAAGAACTGATGAGGATGGTGTTGAAGTGTTATCAGTAGAACTGTCTAGGGCCATAGCTAAGCTATGGATGCCAGACATGTTCAAGCTGAAAAAGCTTCTACACTTTCCTCAAGTGAAGCTATGAAATCAGAAATGGCTTCTAAAAAACTCTATGATGAATTTTCTGAGAGTTAATCTACCCCAACCCCCCCCCCCCAAGGAAATGGCTACTGGTTGGTGTCTTTGATGGTGGTGGCTGGCTGCTGGTTGGTGTCTCTGAGAGTTTTGGAGAATTGGTTTGGTTGAAGGCTGTGCTGAAAAAATTTAATGCAAGTGCAAAAGCGGTTGTGTATATATATAGTCTCCTGAAATTTAGAAATTTATTTCAAGTTTTTTGGGGGAAAATTCAATTCCCCCTTAATTTCGAATTTTTGGGGAAAATTTCAAACCCTGTTATGTAAAGTTTGCTGTAAAATTTTGGAGGGAAAATATCATTTCCCTTTTGTTGTATAATTGTAACTGAAATTCAGTTGATGAGTTATTCCTTGAAAATTTTGGAGGGAAATGAAATCCGTCCTCCAATAAAATGTAGCGCCTACTTTAAACCATGTGGGCCAAGTCTCCTTTTATTTGGCTTTTAATCAACTTTATCACAAACTAATTAAGCATCAGAAATTTTCATTAATTTCCCCTCTGCATAGTAAGCCCCACATGTTTTCTTGGTCTTTGTGAAAAAGTGCTTGTAGCAAATAAAATGGGAGGGAGTAGTTGTGTAAGATAAATGTTGTAGGAATTGCAAGGAAACAATAGATGAATTGTCATTTATTACTATCCGTCCAAATTCTCCACGTGAAATCAGCAAAGATGAAATTGGAGGTTAATATAATAATATCACAATTATATAAAATTAAAGGAGAGTAGGAGGTAATATGCACAATTAATATAAGTGGCAGGGTTAATTTGCAATTTCCCCACATAATCCAAAATTAGAGTTGGTGGCTAATTCAAATTGAACTATATTCTGCAAAGCCCACTTCCATTCTTACTCCATATTAGCTCCTTCATCATTCAGCATTGAATCTGAGTTCACCTAGAACAGGTACGTATTTGATAAAAGCATGAAAGCATGATTTGAGTTAATGTATGACATTGATAAAGAAATAATTAAGTAATAAAAAAGTGATATCTACATCTGCAATGCAAAAGATTTTTTTTATTATTATTTTGGGTTGTGAAGGGGATACTTTGCTATCTAGTTAATCTAGCATTATTTGGTAATTCTGGATGTGTACTGTTTTGTGCCTCTGACAACATTGTTAGTATCAAGTTCTAGTTTCTTTTAGAGTTGTTCATGTCTACAAATAACATTCTTCTTTCGTTTATGCCTGTTTGTGATTATTAACTGCATTGTTCAGGTGATAGGTGATCCATATCTGTTGGTAACATCAATGCTATTTTTATTTTTGAGTTTGATAGGAACTAGGATTTATGGCTTGATGCAAAAACGAGTAGAAGAAAGTGTTATAGCTTAAGTAGGGGGGCTATGAGAAGTGAAGTTTGGAAATGGATTGTAGGTTTGCTATACATTGTGGCGGTGGCGACTATTTGGATTACTGGTAGCTATGTGGTTCAGTATATTGTGGAGGACGGAGTTTCCGTCTTCTTCATCACATATGTTTGTAGCTCATTGTTTATAATCTATATCCCCCTTGTGGAAGCTTGGAGATTTCTGGAAGACTACAATGGGAAATTATGTTTTTGGCGTAGAGTAGATATTGGCTTGCAAGAATTAGCCCGCTCGGAGAAGGTTGTCCTTCTTGGGAATAGCTATTTGGATGAGCCAACAAGTGTCTTACATTTCCATGTATGTGGTGACCAAGAAGAAACTGATCAAAGCTCTCTAGAGACTTGTTCAGAGCCATCCTGTAGGACTTGTAAGGTGGAAAAGGAACTTTTAGACCGAGTGGAAGTTGATGAAGATCCTGATACGCAGCTGGATTCAAAGGGACGTTGGACACGCTGCAGGGTAGCCAGAGTCAGCTTATTGATATGTCCATTTTGGTTTCTGTCACAGCTGACTTTTAACCTTGCTCTGAAGTATACAACAATCACTGTATGAAGCAATTTATTCTCATCTTTGTCTTTTCTATTATCCCTCTCAATTATATGTCCAGTTTGAAGAACATTTCCTAAGTGTATAACCTCTTCCTAACTTTTGCAGTCAAATACAATTTTGTGCACTTCTTCTAGTCTTTTCACCTTTATGCTTTCTCTGGCATTCTTGGGTGAGAAATTCACTTGGTTGAAGCTCATGGGTGTACTACTTTGCATGGGAGGAACCATCATTGTAAGCTTGGGAGACACGGAAGCAGGAAGAAGTATAATCAACTCGGAACGTGTTCTGGGAGACATTATGTCTCTTTCCTCAGCTGGTCTATATGCTGTATATATAACTCTCATCCGTAAGATGTTGCCTGCTGATGAAAAAAGTGGTCAAGTGAGCATGGCACAGTTTCTAGGCTTCTTAGGATTATTTAACATGGTGATTTTCCTTCCAGTTGTGCTTGTATTGCACTTCACGAAGATGGAGTCATTTACCACATTTACCTGGAAACAGTTTAGCTTGATAATAGGCAAAGGTTTGTTTCAAGTCATCTTTTTATATATATTCCCAATTTGTAGGTTGCTGTTTTCATGGGATATCCATGTCCCAAAATTTGAGATGCATGACCACCAGACATAGTAGGGTTTTAACAAATTTGGTAATACTAGTTTTGATAAGAAGGGATAACTGGTTGAGAAAATTTATAAGAGGCTTTGAAAGTTTTACTCACAGTATATTCAAATTGGTAAAACAAAAGATTTGTGCTTTTTCTTGACATTTCAACAGTAATTAACAATTCACATTATGTTCATACTATTAGGATTTTAACAGTTATTGATTATACGCGTATATCGTTTCCTATTCCGTGAGGATATGTAATTTGCTCCTTCTTCAAGATTGTCTGATTGACTTGCAAGGGTAAGAGGTGTCTGGTATATAACCCTGTTTCTATGTGACATAACGATACATTGAAGGTTTTCATAAGTATGCTTCCTGTTCTTATCAGTAAGATCTTCCCCACTGTATGTGGCACCAAGCCACCAACCCTTTATATCTAGTTGTGGTGATAGATGGAGTCGTCTGATCCGTTGACACTTATTTGCTACTCTGAGTTGGAATATAGTGAGTTGTTGGAAAGAGTTGTTCTCGCGTACAGGCTGAAGAGTGGCAGTAGAGGCTTCTGTGCCATGATGGTATCATGTTGCTGATGGGAAGGCACAACCAAATTTAGATTGCTGTTAATTGGTTTTAAATTAGAATGGTAAATGAAATTCAGAAGACCGTAACTCTGTGTGTATATGGCTGCTCAATAAGAAGATTAGTACTGCTAATGTGTCGTATTGTTCCTGTCTGAATGGTCATTTATGTACACCATTTGATTTACTTTTCTGATGAGAAAGATAAAAGTCCTCTAGCTCTTCAATAGAGCCTGGCCTAATAAAAATTTCTGTCTTTACTGAACAGATAACCCTGAAGTGAAGTTAACTGAAATTATCAAATCTGAAACCTTCTTTTTACATGGGAAAAAGGAAGCCTAAAGTTACTGAGTTAGAAAGGGCGTGGGATTCCCATAATTTAGACAACTTTTGCAATATTTTAAAGTATTAGACCTTTCTTCTTGTTTAAATATTGGAGCTGACAAAAAAACTAATGTTCAGATCATCTCCCTATTTGATTAACATGTTGCTATTTACCTCATATCAGGTTTGCTTGATAATGTCCTGAGTGACTACTTATGGGCCAAAGCTGTTATTTTAACGACGACAACAGTGGCAACAGCTGGCCTCACAATCCAGGTCCCTTTGGCAGCTTTGGTTGATACATTGACCGGTAATGCCCCCAATACAATGAATTACATTGGAGCTGCATCTGTGATGGTCGGGTTTGCTGGGATCAACATCCCTTATGACTTTTGTAGTCAGTCAAATGGAGTTACCTTGCAGTACGAAACTGAAGGTCAAAAATAAAATCTCGTCTGTATACATATACACTGCTCAAAGATTTTAGGTTTTGCTCAGTATAAATGTCGCACTTGATAGTGTTGTAACACCATTTTGACAGATTTGCACAACGCACATAGCTCAGACATTGCTTTGTCATCATTGAAGGATCTCAAGGTCTATTGGGCACACATAGCTCAGACGTTGCTTTGTCATCATTGAAGGATCTCAAGGTCTATTGGCAATCATTCTGCCCAAACGCTAATAATGGTGTATCCATTATATCCTAGATGCTACGAAGACTTCATGTCAAGCAAAATTCAGGAAAAATAATTCAATCTTTTGTCAATTTTCAAGATGATTCCACCTCCAATAGAATGGTTTCTTGAGCTTAAACTAAACACGTGAAAGTAATTTGCGATTAAAGTTCACAAATTTTATAAGATATAGTCGACTATATCATAAAGGATAACCAATATCAAAAGTGTCAGAACCATTGTAGGACAAAATCAAACAGATGCTACGCCTAACAAAAAAAAAAAAGCTAAAGGATATTATCATACAGATTAAGTTTGATTTTTCTTTTTCTAAAAGAATGCTAGTTGAGGAATAGTCCTAGGACATCGCAACATTCATTTTTCCGTATCTCTCCATGACTTTACGGGTAGCCAGAGCAGCAGCCTCGCTTGCCCTCAAAGTCCCTGTTGCCATAAGAGCAGCAAATTCCCTGGTGATCTCCTCTTGCACCTTATCTCTGGCATTACCAAGAGGGTCTGCTGGAGCAGCGGATGTCGCTCGTGCTCCCTTAGGCTCAACAGCAGGAGGCACAACCTTGCCTAGACTCTTCTGAGATGTGTTTGCTTCGACCTCTTTTTTCTTGGATTGGTCCTTACTCTCGGAGGCTTCAGAAGTCGTATTTGCAGACTTCACTCGGTCGTCATTAACACTTGTTGCAGGCTTCCCTAATGAAGATGGTCTGAACTGAGGAGCTTGAGGCACCGCCCCTGCTCTAAGTGTTGCCTCCAGTTGCTGGATCATGGGCACTGTGCATATTTGTGGCAAAGTCCAATCAGCTTGTGTTCAGTAGTAAAAAAAAACAACTATGCATCCACATAACCGGAAATGGGAAGTGGGAGGGAGAGAAGGAATCTCAAATGCCGAATTTTAGAATTCACGATTTGGCAGATCAATGAAACTTCAATATCACAAAATGATCTTCCCCATAAGGGCCATGATTCCAAAATCTTGTGTCAAATAATAGCATGTCATTGAGTTCAGAAAGATCCAGATATGAAGATCAATTAGAAATCAGATTAGATGATATGATGAACGTAAAATAGCTTTAAAAGCCCCCCCCCCCCCCCCCCAGGCCCCCTAACAAATCCAGCTAGATATCAATCCTCAGCAGATAAGATATTAGTAAAAGCAAATGACAGAACACGATCTCCAAGATTGATTTGAGAAAAAAATTAATGTCCAGAGGGAGGGACAAAGGTGATAACAGAAAAGAAAAACACAAGTACAAAACTTACACATCATAGCACCCATGGGGCTGCTTATAACTTCATTTGGAAGCTCGATAATATAATCTGGAATGGAAGTTCCAACAAGAAATTGGGCTATCTCATTGCTGAAGTTGTTGCAATTGTGGTTGAGTAAGCTGTAAGTTTCCGCAGTGTATCGAGGACTGATTTCCTCCAGGTAACTTTCAAACACATCTTGAGGAACATGAGTGATCCCCAATTCTACAATTCGCATTGGCGTCCCATATGGCGTTGATCCAGCAGGGGATTGTTGTATTCCTCCTCCAAAGTAGTACTCATTACCATAAACTACAACTCCAGTATGCCTGAAATTGAATAAGTGCACATTGACTACATAAGTACTCTCCAACCTAACAGCATATTCATACTCTTCCGTTCTGATCAGTGCAGTGCAATACATATGTGAGGTAAACTATACTCCCTGCTTTGCCAATGTCTTAAACACTTGCCTTTTTAGTCTGTCATAAAACAAAGAAATACATGCTTCTATATAAATTTGTCTATAGCTTTATTGTCATCATATTGGCAAAAAAAATTCATCACTTTCTTTCTCTCCTCATCACATGTGTGTCCTTTACCAATTTCATTATGTCAAAAGTTATTGGCAAATGGAAGGAGAAATTATATGATACAGTTGCAGTACGCTTCAGCTCAGGGCCACCACGGTGCACTATTTTTCACCGGGATTTGGTGTCCTACGACTAGACTGCTTTCACAAACCAATCTAATAAGAGCAATTGCAATCAGATATTATACAATCATCTATTTCTTTAATATATCCAAATATCTAAGAAATTCCCTACCAGATAGCTTCTATGGCTTTCCCAAGAAATGTGGTAGAAAGCTGTCGAGCAAGTCCCTGACTCAAGTCATAGATATTCAAAGTGACTCTGTGACCTTCCTGTACATAACATAGGTAAAACAAAATAAGTACCATCCTATGACTTGGAGATTATTACATTGATATAATCATGTGAGAAGTATGTTGTTTTGGCAAATGCTTACTTCTGCCATCAGCTAAACAGATGTTTTTTTTTTCCAAATGTTCCGAACGGAAGTTGCAACTATGGAAGTATAAGGTGAACCAGACCTGAAAGGAACAGAGAATATTGTCAGCATGAAATTTATTATAAAGACAACCAACCGAATGTTTCCCATTGAATCAAAATGAAAAAGCACCAGGTTTCAGACTTCGTAACAGCATCATTAATTCCATCACTAAGACTAGGTTTAATCAGTGTAGGCGCAGCATGGTAGAAAGATGAGTATTTCCATAGAAGAGAAAATGCTCTGAGTCCAAAAAAAAACATATAATATCAATTACATATTTAATTAAATCCCAATTTTTCAAGTCAATTTGCTATGTACAAATTGTTGATTCTGACTACAATTTTTATAAATTAAGTTCCTTCTCTTTTTTATGCCTTAGAAGGATTGCTGTCTAATAGGGGATCTTCTGTGACATTAGTTTAGCACAGGTTTCATAGAACTTCTGGCTCCTTAATAAATAAAGTTCATCTTCCTTTTCTCTCTAATTCTCTAATCTTTCATTTGCAGAACTCTACTTGATATTGTTTTGCAGTGTGAACTATAAAATTTTAGAATCTCAAAGTAACATCATAGTGACGCACACCAAAAAAAAACCCTTTTTTTATCCCCACTTAATTCCTGTAGGTTTCCTATGACGATGTAGTTTCTATCACCACTCTCATTGATTTCAGCGTCCCACTCAACTTCTTACCCAAAACAACGGTTACGCACAACAAGCAAAATCATTCCTAATCTAGAAGAATAATACCCGAAGATGAGTCTTCATCACAAATACTTCTCAAAATGGAAAAAAATGAATTTCTTTCCATAGGGGAATAAGGATCTAAGTTGCAGAGCTAGCACAGAAAACTACCCTTCTAAAGCCAATAACAACAAGCACTCTACATCCAGCCACCACTTCCATGAATTTCTACATTAGAATCACCAAAAAATCTAGTGATGCACAACAAACAAACCCATTCTTAATCTAAAAGAACCATAAACGGAGATGAGTTTTCATCACAAATAGTTTTCCGAGGGAAAAAATCTATTTCTTTCCCTAGGAGCAAAATGTCAAGGTTGAAGAAACACAACAGATGCTAACCCCAAATAAAGAAGAAGTCCTTCGGCTCTTCTAAACCCAATAACACTAAGCACTCAATATCCAGTCACCACTTCCATAAGCTTGTGCTTCCAGATCACCAAAAAACTATCAGTGACGCACAACACACAAACAAAATCAGGCAGCATAGGAGACTAACTGCAAATCTAACTCGTGCTAACCAACTGCAAATCTTAAACCACAGACAAGAACCCCAAAGAACTAACTGCAAATCTAACTCGTGCTAACCACAGACAAGACAATATAGCTAAAAGGACTAAGGCCATGCAAACAATGATAGAACTAAGGCAGCATAGGAGATTACACAATAGTGAATTGCTCTATAAACTACAAAGGGTACACAAAGCTGAATATAGAGACATTACAGCATCAGCTCGCTTAGCCTCATTACAACCCTAAAGAAGAGAGCATGTCTAATTGCTTCTACAGCTTATAATACAATAAATATGTCCTTGTTAAAGATGGTCAACCTTCTAAGTCAGTCATTGTTTCACAGGAAGCGCCCAAGTTGTAACTTAGATAGACTCTATTTCGACAGCCTTTAGAACCAAGTCACATTACGGATCTAGCAAGTTTAAATCATCCAGCAGATTGAAAAGAACTGCTCAAGTTTTCCAATCCAAAAAAGAAACATGTCACTAGCACTCACCCAAGATCCAAAGCATACAGTTTCAAATGCTACCACAATCTATAGAAATCCATCAAATAAACCTTAAACCAAATTGTATCAATCCAAGAAACACACAACAATGTAACTAAATCAATAGCAAAAATTACTTATTTTCGAGATCCATTATTAGTTCTACCCATATACATCTTGATCACCAATTCATATTGCTCATCATCATTTAGCTATTGTATTTATTTTTCTTGTTGCTAGCTCCTCTCACATTCGTTCGAGCTCTTTCAGATCCTCGATACAGACACAAGAAATGGGAGAAATGAAAACAAAAAGGTATCTGATTTTCAAGAGGACATTATACTGGGTGGGGAGGATCTCTCTCTACTTATATGTATAATACAAACTTTGCCATTGGGCACCCTACGTACAATCTCACATCAGAGAAGAATCAAACCACATTGTTTCACCTTAAAACAAATTGGCATATACAAGTAGAATAGCCCACTACACTTACACATTTTGTCATTTCCACCCTCCCTTTTCTTTTCCTACATGGGACAACTCACAACAAACAGATCTATGTTAATGACAAAGCATTATCACATCAGAAGCTAGATTTAAAGCAATGTGCTTCACATGTTACTCTCAAATCATTCACTGTTTTTTTGGTTGAAATTATTCCAACACCGTAATACGCAAAACTCCGAACTCTCACCGATTACAATATCCAATAATCTACCACCTAAACGAAGCAAAATTCGCTCGTATGAGACTTCAAATTGGGCACTTTTACTCCAATTTGGTGAAAGATCCAAAATTATTAATTGACAATTATTAACCCTAATGTATTCATTCACAAAACATGATATCAAATCCACAATCCTAGTTCATAAAAATGGAAAAAAAAACCTAATTGCAAGTGACATTGCGAAATGTGGAGAGAGAAGAACTTACCGAGCAAGCGAGCTTCTGCCACTAGAAATTTGAAATTCGATATCAAAAAAATCAGCGAAAATTTTAAAAGCGAAATTTGGGAAGAAAGCAGAAGGAATTTATAGGTGTGCAGAAGTTGGAGAGAGAGAGAGAGAACGAAGAGTTTGATTTTGGGCTTCTCCAACTATCTGTGATGTTCTAGAATGTACGTGGCCGCTTAATTTCTGACACGTGGTATGTGCTGTTAGCTTGTCAACCACAGGAAATTAATTGGAAAGTTGAAATTTGAAAATGTCAAAAAGTCACTGCCGCGTCTTTTTTGGTTTATTTGACAATTCTCTTGTAGGTTAGCTAGCGCCTGGTCTTGGAGATTGATTTTGTAAATGTGAAAAATGTGTCATACAGCATACAGGTTATTATTGTGTTTTTCCATCATCCATAAAGATGTTATAGGTTGAAAAATGATAAACCTCTAACTGCTAGATGCTTATAAACATCTAGCAAGGATCAAACAATATTATAATCCTGAAAAGTAGTGAAGTGGGTCCCCGGGGAATGGAGTAGGAAAGCAGGGCAATGGAAGGGTGTAACGGCAACTTAACGGTGTTGAAAAAGCAAAAAAAGTAGGTGTGAAGCAAAAGAATAGTACAATTGTCAACAGTGTAAAAAAAATTTTCTCTTTCATCAACTTCTCTTCTCAATCTGTATCTCGAATTTCTCTTAGTTGAAAATTGAAAAATTGAGATTTATGAAGATAAGTATATAATAATAGAAGAATCGAAGAAGAAAGTAAAAATTAATTGGGCGATGGATGTAGATAATATTGTGCAGCTGAATGAGGATGTTGATATGAATCATCAGGTACTTATTAAATTATACATGTGGGTTTGATATTTATTGTAAATAATAGGGTTTGATATTTATTGTAAATAATTGGGTTTGATATTTATTGTAAATAAATGCATTGATTTTGTCATAAGTTTACTATAATTTTATTTGTTTGACTGTCGTAATTGCATTTGTTTGGATTGCAATAAATTGTAGGTAAATGGCAAATATTTGTAGTTATTGCAATAAATTTTAGGGTATGCAATAAATTTTAGGGTATGCAATAAATAAGGTATGTGGCAACGAAATAATTAATTGTAATAATATGTAATGTACAGGACTTGAGTTTGTGTAGCATTGATGATGGGAGGGTTGTAGCAGTGGGTGTTCAGGCAGCGGGTGTTGGAGTTGAGGCAGTGGGTGGTGGAGTTGAGACACCTGATCCTTAAGTTGTAGCAGTGCAGCTGGGTCGAACAATGTGGTTGAACCACCTGCAGTAGGTATGATATTTGGGACATGGGAGTTTGCTGATGAATATTTAAGGAAATATGGGAAGCAGGAAGGGTTTGGTGTTGTTAGGGCAGCTGGTTCTCATAAGAAAGGTGAAGGTAAAAAGTTGAAAAGGGTTGGAGGAATTATACATGGAAATGCGAATGTTATGGTAAACCGGACGTGAAACGAGCATTGAAGGGTAGGGTAGCTGTTGGACGTAAGGGTATTCAAGTGGCAACTAGGAAGTCGAAGAAATGCAATTGCCCTGTTATGATGTATGCTTGTTGCAATGAAGGAGGTGAGTGGCAATTGAGAAAGTCATTTTGGATCATGTGAACCATAATCCAACGCCAAGCAAGTCAAAGTTCATTAGCATGTTTCGGAAGGAGGAGGTTACATGTGCTGTAAGGAGACGGTTGTTCAATGATCATGTTGTTGGTGTGAGGATTTCACAGATTCATAGTAGCTTAGCGCGGGATAGGAATGGGTTGGACAATATGGCTATAACAGAAAGGGATCTTAGGAATATCATTGCGAAGGAGAGGAAATTGAAGCTTGGGCCTGGTGATGCGAATGCAATGATGAAGTATTTTAACAAGATGGCGGAGGACAACCAAAAGTTCTTTCACAGTCATCGATTAGACGAAGAAGGGTACTTGAAGGATGTGTTATGGGTTGATGCTAGGTCTCGAGTGGCTTACGAGGAATTTTGTGATGTGGTTGCTTTTGATGCGACATATTTGACTAATGACTATGAACTATCGTTCGCAAACTTTGTCGGAGTGAACCACCATGGACAGACCATATTGCTTGGATGTGCGTTAGTTTCGCACGAGGATGCGGAGACATATGAATGGGTATTTAGCACTTGGGTGTTGTGCATGGGTGGTAGAGCACCCATTGGTATATTGACTGACCAAGACGCGACGATGAGAAAGGCACTCCACAATGCTATGCCTCAATCTGTGCACCAATGGTGTATATGGCATATAATGATGAAATTTGGGAAGAAGCTAGGTTCGTATGCAAATTACAAGGATTTGAAGGAAGCGTTGACACATTCCATCTATGAAAGTACAAGCCCTGATGTGTTTGACAGAACATGGGTGGTTGCCATAGAGAAGTATGGTGTAGGTGATGATGAATGGCTTGAAGGTATGTGATTATTGATGTTGTTAGGTAATTTAGTAATTTAGTACGTCAGACAATTGATGGTTTTATGCATTGGTTATTATCAGTTTTAGTTATTAAAAGAATTTATTGTCAGAAATGTTCAACTGTTATGCGCCAATCTGTGCACAGAAATGTTGATGAACTGTTAGATGAACTGTTACGCAAAGAGTTACCAAATAAAAATATACAATTTCCTAATGTGTGCAGAAAAGATAATGGAATGAAAACATAGATAAGGGTTCATAGAAAAGAACTTCCTCATTTTGCTAGGTTAGAGAAGAACTGTTATAATGCAAATGATAAACTTTTGGATATTCTTAGAAATTTTAATGATGCAAAACCATGTTGAAAATCGATCACATTATTTACTTAGAAATAGTAACTTAGAATAGTATGAATATTTACAGGGTTGTTTCGTGAAAGGCACATGTGGGTCCCCGCTTACATGAAACATCTATTTTGGGCGGGTATGAAAACAACTCAAAGGTCCGAGAGTATTAACAGTTTTTTTATGGTTATGTTCACAAAACGACAAAGTTGTGTGAGTTTGCAGAGCAGTACTGTAACGCTATGGAAGCTAGAGCAAATGCGGAGAAGGAAGCAGATGCAAATAGCGCGAGGTACCTCCGTCTTACTGTTACTACCTTCAAGACTGAACATGTATTTCAAAAGTTGTACACTGATGCTAAATTTAAAGAGATACAAAATGAATGTTTGAAGGTGCTTTACCTTCAGTGGAGTGGGAAAAAAGATATTGGAGATGATGTTGTAGAACACTTGTTCGAGGATAGGGTGTGGGTGATGTGGAAGGAGACGAGGAAAGAGGTGCCTTTGGAGAGGACATGTGAGTATGTTGTTCGTATAGACATGGAGAGTACGGAGGCTACTTGTGATTGCAAGATGTTTGAGTCTGCGGGAATAATGTGTAGGCACATTATATCGTTGTATCTTAAGTTGAAAATTAAGGAGATTCCTGAGAAGTACATATTGAGTTGGCGGAAAGATGTATTTCGAAAGCACACAATGGTAAAGGTAGCATATCATGACCCCTCAAAGACAGATGAAGTGCAGAACTATGATAGGATGATGGTAGTATTTGACCGAATCTGCTTGAAGGCTGCCAACTATGGTGATACTCACACAGTTTTGGAGACTCTCCAACTACTAAACATACGTCTTGATGAGCGGCATGCTATGAAACTTTGTGGTATTAGTACGAAGAATTGCACTGCGAAATCGGTTGGTAATAGGCAGTTGGTGCCAAATTCGGTAGGGGTTGTTAGTTCAAACAGGTTGGACGACAAAACCCCAAGTGAAGTAGTAGGATGTGAAATGGAAGGGGAAGGGAGTCGTGTAGACGTACGGCATGTTAGTTGTCTTGATGTTGATTTAGATGTAGTATCTGTGAAAGACCCCCCAAGGAAAAAAAACTAAGAGGGCAGCTAGACTACTTTCGTGTATCGAGAAGAATGCGAAGAAGGATGAAGCAACGAAGAAGAAAGAAGCAACGAAGAAGAAAGAAGCATCGAAGAATCCACGAGGGAAAGGAGTTAAAAGAAAGGAGGTTGGAGAGGAGGTATTGTCCATTTTGAATAATACATTATTAGTTGAACTAAGATGTTGGAGATGAGTTAATGTGATTTCATTGATGTAGGAGGCACATCTACAGTTGGAGTTGTGGCCATCTAATCCTCGTAATGAAGGTAAGGCACATCTACAGCAATATTTTTTATTATTCATTTTTGTTAGTAATATTTGATGTTAGTAATGGAAATAAAATATTTTTGTAATTTTTGTTACACAGGTATCTGAATGAACTTAGAAATCATCACTACGGATTGAAGAGAAGATGCAATGTAATACAATGATAATGTAATAAACTATAAACGGCTACGTTAACATTAACGACTTAGCTATTTAGAATGGTAGTTAGATGCAATGCAATACAATGATAATGTAATAAACTAAATGACATCTTCTACCCCAGTTGGTGAAATTTGAAATGCAACGTTGTTATTCGGTAGGTACGATGAAAGTATGATTGGCATGGATCGTGTTTTATGACCATTCAAAATGGAAATTTGTAAGAAGAAACGGTTGTTGATGCAGTTGGACCAAGAGAGTCCAAGAGCAGGTTCAACTTGAGTGTTAGATGAAATAAGAGTTATGTTGCTGGTGTTGTGCTGGGAGTTGTTTCCTATAGATTGCCGGACCTCGTTAGTGCAGACGATTACGATATTGAAACTGTATGCAATTTCGCGTAGGCTAGCAGATACTTTGAATAGGATTTTGGATCTTGTCGTCATATCTAGTTTATTGTTTTCGAATGCACATTGGAATATTGAAGCAATTGAGTCGATGACAATAAGGCGAACGTTCCGGGAAGAATGTTCTGCTTGTTGACATAAAATTGTAATTTCTTTAAGTGTTTTTAGTAGTTTATAGGGGTCGTCCACTCGCTTGATTGTTATGTGACTAAGGTCAACATATTCCGCATTTATTCCGTACTTACCTTTCACGTATCCACAAAGTTGTGTAAGACGCGTTATAGGGAACTTTGAGTTCGAGTGTATGTAAATGGATGCTCCGAAGAGGCCACCACATTGTGGTGGGAGTTGGGCTGTCAATGCTAATTGTAAGCAAAGTTGTATCTTACCAGAACTGCTTTCCCCACATAGCTCGGTGATGATTTGGGTAGGAAAGCCGCCTTGTAACATGTTGTCGATTCCTTTGCATCCTAGTCCTATCTTTTGTTGTAACCTTCTATGGGTGGCTAAATTAGTTGGTTCCATTAGATGGTTTGATGGTTCGTTTGTGGATGAAGATGTTGGAGTATTGGTGTTTGGTATGGATTTGCTATTAGATAGTTGGGCCGTTGGATCCATTGTGGGTTTATAAATACATGGAAAGGTTTATAAATACATGGAAAGTGGCAATGCAATTTATAGGAAAATATAAATTGGACCATTTGGACTGGACTAGCTAGGCACATAGGCTTATATGCCAGCTGTTGCTAACCCACTGCAACGCGCTAATGTACTGCAACACGCAAAGCTTGGTTGCAGGCTGCAGGCCAGCTGTTGGTTACGTGGGCTGGTGCAAGGGATTAATTGCATTTGCTTTACCATAATTTGTTGCAACTCGTACTACATAATAATAATAAAAAAGTAAAAATATCTTACTTTACCATTTCAGTAAAATACATATTGATAAACTAATTAAACAAAACATAACCATAATTAGCCCTAATAATACGAAACTAATAAACTACTAAACAAAACTAATAATAATATTTACCTTTAATAACAATAATAATAATAATAATATATAACTAATAATAATAATATATAACTAGAACAAAAGTAATAAACTAACTAAACAAAACTACTAATAATAATAATAATAATAATAATAATAATAATAATAATAATAATAATAATAATAATAATAATAATAATAATAATAATATAAAACTAACAGTAAAAATAATAATATTCGTCATAACAAAAGTAATGAACAGCATAAACATAACAAAAGTTATAAACTACTAAAGTAATAAACTACTAAACATAACAAAAGTAATAAACTACTAATAATAATAATAATAATAATAATAATAATAATAATAATAATAATAATAATAATAATAATAATAATAATAATAATAATAATAATAATAATAATAATAATAAAGGGTCATAATTAATATTACAAAATTAGCTAATGATGGGTCATAATTAATATTACAAAATATTCAGTTACTTATGTGTTCATCTTGTTCATTCCTAAACCTTTCCTGTTCATCTTGTTCCTGCAAAAAGCCTATTCCTTCCATATGTGTTCCGTTTAGACTACAATTGAGCAGATGACATAAAAATAAGTTTAACGATTCATAATAACAGTCAATTACGTTTAACGAAATAGAAATTCAGTTACTTAGACAATTAAAGGTATAAGAAACGTACCATGACTTCAACCATGAATTGAGCATGGGGCCCACTTTCAGCCCTTAGGACATCCACATCGACGTCGTTTTCACACCACAAAACTACCATATATGGTGGAGTTTGAAGATGATTCAGTTAGATTCTTCAAGGAACTCATCATTGAATAACCTTCCTCAGTTTCCACGGAGTTGCATCAACTTCCCCAAAATAGGAGTGGTCCCTCCAATAAACACATTTGTTGAAATCTAATTCTGGCTTTCTAATGGGTGGAGGGGTGCCATATATGGTGGAGTTTGAAGATGATTCAGTGAAGGACCACCCTGTTGGTGGTTCCATCATTGGGGAAAGGTTTGCATGTTCTGCCATGGTAAGTGGGATAAGTTGATAGGATTGAGTTTTAGGATGTTGTTTATAGTTATACTAATAGTAATAACTAATAAGGGTGTGTGGTCTTTCATAAAATTCACCCAGCGAACACGTAATAAATTGTTTACCTTTTTATTACTAGTGTTTCTACGCATCTTACTATTGTTACTTAATAAACAAATATTGTTTAAATTTATACAGCTATCGTTCAAGTATCATTTATTAATACATTTTAATAACTTGTTAAATTCCATGAATACAATTTAATTCCATAAACAAACATATGTAAAATGACGAACACAAGTTCTAATTCAAAGAATACAATTTAATTACTTACAAACATAATTTCTATAATGACGAACACAAGTTCTAAATCCATGAATACAAATTATTTAATTCGAAACATAATTTTTATAATGCCGAACACAAGTTCTAAATCCATGAATACAAATTATTTAATTCGAAACATTATTTTTATAATGACGAACAGAAGTTCTAAATCCATGATTACAAATTATTTAATTCGAAACATAATTTTTATAATGCCGAACACAAGTTCTAAATCCATGAATACAAATCATTTAATTCGAAACATTGTTTTTATAATGACGAACAAAAGTTCTAAATCCATGATTACAAATTATTTAATTCGAAACATAATTTCTAAAATGACGAACACAAGTTCTAAATCGAAGAATACAATTTAAATACTTCCAGACACAATTTCTATAATGACGAACACAAGTTCTAAATCCATGAATACAATTTAATTAACTTCCAAACATAATTTGTATAATGCCGAACACAGGTTCTATATCCATGAATACAATTTTTTAACTTCCAAACATAATTTGTTAAATGACGAAATAATAAGTGAACTCCAAACAACCATCATCACCATAATTTCAAATCCATGAATACAAGTTCTAAATCCATTAATACAATTTAAGAACTTGTTAAATGACGAACATAACTTATAAATGTACGAATACAATATTTTATATTAAAAACACAATTTTATAACTTATAAACACATTTTCTAACTTACGAACACAATTTTTCAATACATACATACAACTTATATTCAACTTAACAACTAACTAAACAAACTTTTGAAACTTAACAAACTTGTCACACTTAACAAACTTATGAATCTTAACAAACTTGAAAATATATACCTATTATATTCATTGAATAAACTATATTATTTTACACGCACTTCTTCTTGTTCTTCTTGTTTCTTCCCTCGTCGTCCGAATCGGTTTCCTTCCTCTTCTTGTTGTTGCTCGTTCCCTCATCGGAATGGGTACATTTCTTCTTGTTACTGGTTCCTTTTGTTTTGGGTTTGCTCTCATTATTGTTAAATAACTTAGTTTATAATTTTGTTTTAGGATGAACGTGCCTGCGGATTCTTCCAATGGGAGGATGATATGCGCGAAATAATAAGTGAACTCCAAACAACCATCATCACCATGGAAGAAGAAAAGCGAACGTTACAAAAGCGGGTTTTGAAGTTGGAGAAGAAGAATTCTGATGTGCTGGAGTCCAATGTTTTGTTGCAAAGCGAAATTGCGGAGCTTAGAATTCAATTACTAAGAACAAGTAGATCTGAAAAGGCTTCAAATTTTGCTTTCTTCCTTTCTTGGATTGTTTTCACCATTGTCCTGTACCTGAAATAATATACGTTTTATGTTAAATGAGATTGTACTTTTGTCTACTAGTTTGTTGCATTTATATTTCAGTCACTTTATTTGGCATTATTAGTTTTCACCAACCTCGTATTGTTGGCATTTATTGAACTTTTCATTGGCTATAAATCCGGGTTTAAATAAACTCAAACATCATTCACATAAAACACAAAAACCATTAACAGCTCCTCCTCATCCATGTCAGTTTCATCCGTTTCATCAGATGGATTGTGCAGTCTATCCACAGTCGGCAGTTCAGTGCACCACGGGGTTCCCATCAGCATGAAATGCATGTTCATGGTCAAGGGGGCCGATCTAGACGATGAAGGAACTGAGTATAATGTTTCTGTGCACAAACCATTTAAGGATGTTTACGAAGATTATGCACAAAGGGCAGGGATACCACCACGTGAATTGTGGTTGGTGTACCATGAACGACTATTACAAGCCGATCGATGCAACGCCCTTCACATATAAATTGAACTCCGGAGATATCGTCCTCGCATATAAGAAGGTACAAATTGTTTGTCTATAATATATAAAAATGTTTATAATATTAATTTATGATATATATTTTGATAATGAAAATGTAATATATGATTTATAATCATTACTATAATAACATTTGAACAGGATACTAATATTGGGATCTCAATTGTCCCAACTGAAGACAACAAAATGATGTGGACTACTTTCACAATTCAAGATCTGCGTACATGTCCAATTGTCGAAAGGTTTCGCATGCCTAAAGACAACCTTGTCCAAGACGTTTACGACGAATGGGCAGCATCACAAGGGGTGCCTGAGGAAAGAGTGACGTTGTGGCTAGATACAGACGTGCTACAAAGAAACGCGAGGATTGGTGAATCAAACATTTATGACGGGGCAGTCATTTATGGCCAAGTCGCAAAGTGAATACAAACTTTCTCCGTTAACTATCTATCTTAACATTTAAAGAGCGATTTAAATTTAAATATCTATCTTAACATTTATAGGGCGATCATATAATATCTTAATATCTTAAATGTTATAATCTTAAGAAATAGGAGCTAAACATTTTGGTTTTCAAGTTTGAATTAACAATATGTAGTAGTGTATGTGGGGTTTTAAAGTATGAATTATATACCACAATATATGGTATAACAATATATAATATGTATGGGGTATTCAATTATGAAATATATACCACATTATATGGTATGCAAAATTTCTTACCCATTATAACAATATGCATTTTGTATGGGCTTTTGCAGTAAATAACAATTACATACCACATGTTCCATATACACAAAACTGAGGAACCACATGTTCCATATGAGAAATGATAAACCTCTAATTCAAAAGCTTGTATACCCATATACCCATACCTATTATACACATGTTCCATATCAAACTAAATAATACCAGTCAAAAGCTTGTATTAGCTACCTAAATTGAAGTCTTAACTAACGCTTGCATATATTTAAACCAGTCAAAAAGGTTAAATTAAAGTCTCGAACTATGACTTCAACATATCTTTCACACTATCCCTTGCCTCGTTGAAATCACACATAACGTCCTCGCTCAGCAACCATTTTCGCTCCTCCACGATGTTTCCCTGCTCTAACTTTGTCAGTCCACATAACGCTGTATACTTAAACCATTTTAACTTAAATATAATATTATAATATTACCATTTGCTGCATCGTTTCAACAAAATCGATCAGCGTTCATCTTTATTGAAATCAACATTAACACACCACAGCTTCGCCTAAACATAACCATCACTCAATGTAACCAAAGTCAATGTAACCAAACATCACCCAATTTCCTTTAATTGACGACAGGTTTAACATAAACTTACATGTCTGGTTGTTGATTCATGTGCATTGAACTCCTGGGCCACGCCAATATTTGCCCCGCCTGCCACCGACTGTCCACACTCCCGAAGAACCGGTCCATGGCATAACACTGACTTTAAACATATCATAACTTGCGTAAAACATATTATAACGTGCGAAATGGAAGGGGACCCTGCGAAATGGAAGGGGACCCTTACTTACCAACTTGATGAGGGTTAAGTGGTGAACAATGGCAGCTGCATTAGTCTCCATAGAGTCTATGACAAGAACCTCCTCTCTATTAATGGAGAATGCCGAACACCACCAATGATCGGCCTCTAAAACTGGTACGAACACCTGACATTAATGGCAAAACATCTTTCAATTACAATCCGGCAACACCCACAACAACAATAAACCATACATAACAACACTTTCAACATACCACATTAATCCTCTCATTCGATGAAACTCCCCAATACTTTATATATGATGATATGATCCGATCAACACTTTCCCAACTTTCTCCTACTACCTGCATCACCCTTATCTACAAATATAGCAAACTATATTAGATTAACATCACCAAGGCGCACATTTGCAATTAACAGTTATCTTGCTAACCGCAAAGGTAGGATCCATCATCAATCTACAACTTCTGTTCCCAAATCGTTTCCTCCACACTTTCGAATATAGACAAGCTACTACACGAACATACTGTCAAATGAACAACAATTAACATTATAGTAAACGCCACAATATAAAGACATTAAAGTTAGTTTAATGTCACTCACTTACATTATCGTCGACTCGGCCACGCGCTTGTGCAACACTTTTGCAACTACTCAATCTTGCAGTGTGTCCATCACATTTTATTATTACTGGATCTTCCCTGACATTTTACATCACATTGTACGTTACTTTTACAAATAAATATCAATTAAACTAATATATGAATTTAAGTGAAACTTTCAAAACACTTACTTGCATTTCAGCATCAACTCAAAGAGTTTGTCCTTGTTTAAGGACCTACGGCGCCACGTCTGGTCGTAATCCTCACTAAGAACAACAGACAACTTTGTCTTTCTTTGTCTGCGGCTTCGCGATTGTTCCTCTTCCTGTTCCTCTACTTGTTCCTCTTGCTGTCCATCTACTGGTGGAGACAGCAATGGTATTTCTTCCCCTGGTTGTTCCTCTTCCTGTCCATCTACTGGTGGAGACAGCAATGGTATTTCTTCCACTTGCCGTTCTTCTTCATTTAGACCACTGTCCATGCTTTCTACTACAACTATCTCCACAACTCTTCCAAACTCCCCTTCATCACTTTCCATGTTCATGTCAAGCCAATTGTACTTTGACCCCTCTCCCGTACGACACCCAGTCATCTCCTTATCGTTTAGATCTAATAAGAAATCTACATCATATTTTTTCAGAATTTATTTTACCAAAATTACTTTAAGTAATGAAAACTAAATCATTTCTCACCTGAATTCAACAAGTGCTCATATCCATTAACGTTCCCCTCCACGTTCTCATTTTCCATCGAATCACATTTTGCCGTTGCATCTGCTGTTGCTTCAGCCTCTCTATTGTTGCCTTCTGCTGTTGTTGTCTCCCTTTCTTCTTCTGCCCCCCTTTCATGTTCATGTTCTCCCTCTCTTCGAAACTCCCCTTCATCCCTTTCTTCTTCTGCCTCCCTCTCATTATCTGCCTCCCTTTCATCTTCTGCCTCCCTTTCATCTTCTGCCTCTCTTCCAAACTCCCCTTCAGCCCTTTCTTCTTCTGCCTCCCTCTCATTTTCATGTTCTCCCTCTCCTCCAAACTCCCTTTCTTCCCCATCTTCTGCCTCCCTTTCCCTTTCATCTTCAAACTCCCTTTCTTCCCCATCTTCTGCCTCCCTTTCCCTTTCATCTTCTGCCTCCCTTTCCTGTTCTCCCAAACTATCTAATGCATCTTGAACTTCCTTCCTCAGCTTATACTCATATGGAGTATATTTACAATTTCCTTTTCGTCTCCCATTTAACATCCCTTTCCTCTTCCTCTTTTTATTACCACAATTGTAGTTCACCTGTTCAATTCAATTAGCTACTTCAAATTGCTATGATTACCATATATACAACTTATTTTACATGTTTCAAATATATACAACTTCCTCACCTCGACTACACATGATTCACTAGGCATTTTATTTCGTGCTTCGAATGGATGAGGTTCACCATATGCAACATGTAAACACTTCAAATCATTCAAATATGTCATTCAGTTATCTTATATTCCACTTATATACTAATTCAAGTTAAATGTATATCTGAACAACACTTAACACTTACCCCAAGCCGACCGTAATCACGAGAAACTTTCATGTCCTCTCTCTTCGCAAGGTTTATGTCTTCCTTGCTCCACGCCTGCATTCTTGGAAAAACTCCCCATAACACAGGGTTCCTCTTCAACCGGTCCAAGTAAAAAACCTGTACCATAAGACAAAACATTCAACCACCACACAACATGAAGCATATACAAAATGCACCATCACAAAATTAACTAACCGCCAAGAATATTGTGCATCCTCCGCAACACTTTGAGAAACCATTAGTATAGAACCTCTTCGCAAAGTTACCCACACATTGCATTAGGTGATCCATAACAAAGCTACACTAATCATAATCTTTCGCCTTATCCGTTATGGCTACAATGGGAAGCATATTCACAGACATTCTATGACAGCTAGTCGGAGCCAACACATCATTAATTGCCAACATCATAAAGGCTTTCTTGAAATCACCCTCATCACCTACTGGTCCCTCCACAAGTTCCATTATTGTCTTCCGTGCAACTCCTCTAGGACCGGAGGGGCACCGTGTTACAAACGCGTCACACAATCTTGCCACTTCACTTTCCATTTCCTCATTTTCACACACTACTGGAACACCTCTAGGACCAATTAGCAGACCTAGAACCCAATGCACTTGGATCTTCGATAACGGGAATTCTATGCCATCATTCAACACCATTCTCCTCCTCTTAACATCCACCATCGTGCACAACCAATAGCATAAATTCCTTGGCAACCCTATCTGCAAAGTGAAGCATTCCACCAAACCCCATGTCACAAACAATTCGCTTTTTTCTTTCATTAAACTGCTTCACAATTTGTCCAAAGGTCTCCACTCGACAGTTTAGATTTACTTCCTGTCATTTATTCATTATTTTAAAACTCACACAACAAACATGTAACAATTCAAATTTAGCATGTAAGATTTTATTTTTAGCATGGTACCCGTTTATACAGCTCCGAACGTCTCGCAATAACTTCGCCGCTCTCCTTCAACCTTCCACCAACACTTAAATCATTTACCTACAGATTAAATTGCAAGTCCATCACTCAACCATCCTTACTTCACTAAATAATTACAACCATCACAAATACCCACCTTATATACTTCATCCTCAACAGGTTTCCTTGTGCCTCCAATTTTCGCAGTACTACGTTCATCTTCCTATATTTAACCATTTTTTAAAAACATCAAGGTGATTTATCATTCATTCACAAAATTAATCTTCGAATTATGGGAAACAAGCACATCTCGAAGTGGTGCAATTTTATTAAAGCATACCTCCTCATACTCTGCCACACCACGTTGCTTTCTACGACACTTACCCTTTCCTCCTACATTGTCATCACACCATTTTTACATGGAAAACAAAGACAATTACACAGATGCTAAAAAATTATCACATGCTATATATTCAACATGCAATTCAAAAAAATACCACAAAAATCAAGCATCTTCGGTTTCCTTTATTATAATTTAACAAAAAATAACATTATTTCATCAATTCTTCTTATATTTACATATATGCTAATCACTTACCTCGGACCATAGCTGACCTTCTCAACTTTCGCCTGTATTGTCTTCAACCTTTCAATTTCTATTTCTTCAACGCCCCAATGGTTAACTCCTCATAAAATCCTCCCTTTCTTATAATTATATTTTGTTTATAATTCTTCACCCTTTCAAATTTTTCGTTTTATATTTCTTACTCTCAGATTTTCTCGAATTTCTGGAATTTCTCTTTCTTTCCTCTCTCATTATTGTCTTCTCTCATTATTGTCTTGTATTGTCTTGTCAACTGTACTTACAATTGTACTTACCAAGATGTAATAATATTTTATTACAAGGGAATCACTAGGAATCATCCGGGAATGGATGAAAACTAAACGTTTCTAACCCCTTGTAGGAAAAGACTTCCAAGCCCTTACCTTTATTTGGGAAAAGACGAGCGTGTCCTTGCTAGATGTTTATAAAAATCTAGAAATTAGAGGTTTATCATTTCTCGTTATAGGTTGGTTTTATTTTAAGAGTTATGATTTGATTTGATCTGAACTTATTTTTTCTGATCTGATTTGATCTGATTTATAAGACCTTATTTTTTATAAAATATATTATTACTTTGTAATTCATTATATATGCAATACATTATAAGATCTTATTTATAGTGTTATTACTATTATCATTACATTTCTATCACAACTTTTACACAACTTTTATTAATAATAATTATTATTATTATCATTATTATAATAATGACAGCAATAATTATAATCATAATAATAATAAGGAAAAAGCTAAATGCAGCCCTAAGGGCTGCATATAAGAAACTAAAAATGGAAAAAATAAGCATTAACTGGTCATTTATTACATAGATTAATGGAAAAAAATAATTAGCTATAAATAATTATATAACCCAAGTCATTAATTTAAAAGCGCACTTATAAAATGTTTAACACTTTCCCTTAAAAAAATGTTTCACACTTGAGAAGTCGGCAGACACAACTCTTTTTTTTCATATAAAATAAAATAAGATATACAAACAACTATGACTTGCGCAAGAAATAAATGGATAACGTGCAACTTCAAGTAATTAGAGAGATTTGGAATTCGGTAGGAAGAGGTATACGTGATCTAAATTTATATATTGTATCTCGCACTTAGCTTATTTTGACATGTAATCCGAACTTAGTAGTTTCATTGTCATGAATTTGAGCTATCATATTTTTGCGCCAATCTTATGTTCTTAACACGTGGCTTTTAATTTTGTATTATTTAATAACAACAAAATAACTTTAAATAATGATAACAATGACAATTATAATGATAACAACAAGATTAATAATAATTACCAATATTAATAATTAATAAGTACAAGCGCAACAATAATAATCCTTTTGAACAAATGTACTAGTAAATAATAATATTAATAGTAATAATGAGTTTTTAAATATAAGCATGATCTGATCTGATCTAAACTGATCTGATCTGATATGAACTTATTTATTCTGATTTGATCTGTTTAAATCTGAAATAAGCAAAAATAATTAAGGTGAACTAAACATAGCCTTAGTGTTTTTATCACTTATCAAAATTAAAAAAAAGGAAAATACAGGTTATTATGAATTAGGTTGCGTACCTATAAAATTGACTTACTTTTTGTCAAAGTTTTGGATCGGCATTTGGATTAGAGTTTCAAGCTAGATTTTTGTGCGTGAACCACATGGGACTAACGCCCTATATTTTCGTATAGAAATACATGGGTTGTATTTAATACATGACATTCCCTCATTTCCCCTTTCCCTTTCTTTATTTAAACCCCCACATATTCCATGTGTTTCACACAAACAACCACCACACTTTCTTTATTCACTTTCATTTTCTCGATCTCAAGATTTCCAGCATTGACAAAGGTATTTCCCGGCATTTGACCAATGTTGACCAGCGTTGACCAATAAAGAATAATCAACTCCGGCATCATGGCAAACAATGTGAGTTTTTTTTCGCCGGTGAAACTGATCAGACACCTAAAATAGGCATTTGACCAGTTGGTTAGGCGCCTAACTTAGCTGCATGATCCTCTAGCCAAGCGTCTAACTTAGCCGCCTGAACCTCTAGTCGGGCGCCTAACTTAGTCACCTGACCAGTTGGTTAGACGCCTCATTTAGGCGTCTGGCCAGATGTTAGACGCCTATTTTAGGTGCCTGACCAGTGGATCAGGCGTATAACTTAGGCGCTTGACTAGATGATCTAATATTTTTCTTTTGTAAAAGCATGATCAGTTTAAGCTTAAAATTTAGAATATCTAGTAGAATAATATCTTTACATGATAGGTAGAATATATGTAAAATTTACATGATAGAATTTACTATGTTCAAGTAGAAATGTAAAATTTACATGATGTATTATATGTAGATTTTTAGCATATTATAATAGTTATATTTACATTTTTAACATATTAGAATAGTTATAATATAGTAGACATAAATTACTGAAATAGTGAAAACTACAAGTAAATAATATTATTTTGCATATTAGAATAGGTTTTAATCTCACCTTAAATATTAGAATAGGTGCATGAAAAAATGGACTTTATATTTTTTCACTTAAAAATATTTACAGGCACCTTGTTTAAACTCCTATAATTCCTTGCCATAGGCTAGTGTAGTCCACCCAAGAATACCGACTCACATCCTTTGGGGGACAAGACAAAAACGCTAGTGGGCAAGGACGGACTCGATTACCACTCTTATCAGCGAATAGAGTGGCACCAAGGACGGTCAGCATATAACCTCGAAACTGGTGGGTCAGACTCCGATCGACTGCGGAACATCTATGTATCAAAAAATCAATAAATACACCACCACCGGACCAATGCGCCTTCAAAAACGCGCTTTTCTCCATCCCAAATAGCTCTACACGTGAACTCTTCACGTCATCCATGTACCAAAGTCACCTGTAATCAGTCCATCTGATGGGATATGGAGGATAGAACTCACTTCGTGGAGCAAGATACTTATCTCTCCGAAGGGGAGGTGGAAAGAGTTTGTATCCAACTGCCACTTCGGCATACGCACATATCAACGGTTAATCCAAATGATCAAACATAATAGCAGGCAAGTGACTCAATCCACTATCCTATATCATCCCTTGAACATCGTTTGTCATAATAGAGTACCATGCCTGAAGCTTGATGCACGTCTTCTCCTAGTTATGACATTTCAACATAGTCCTCTCGTCCTCTCCACCCCAAATGCGTGAGACTATGCGGCCTCCACAACTCGGTATAGCATCACGTACTAGCTATGAAGTGTCATCCTCCGTCACCTTCCTCTTGCTCTCCCTACTACTCTTGGATCCCTTAGCATTGCACAATGCTCCATCTGAAGAACGTGCAAAACGACCACGAGAGGTACGTGGTTTGCCTCCCCGAGAAGCACGACCTTCCTCTGGGCCCGTTGATGGATGTTCCGACTGACTATCATATAAGCACCTGCCTCTTGCTCGTTCTGCGTCATCGGATTGCCTCTCCAAGGTGGGTGAGGTCTCCACGCCTCAACATCCATAATGGTAGGAGTAGGCAATGCAACGGACAAAGGAGGAATTTTCGGTGCTTCCTCTGTTTCTGCGCCTGATGGAGACTGAGTGCTCCTGAAAAGATAGCCTTCCTCGATGAGATTGTCACTCCTCTATCATGAGGATGACGATGAACCGAATTTGTAGGCAAAGACTTTGCTTTGCCCTTGTGTCGCCCACACATATTAATTAAACGTATAAAATTTAATTAATATTAATAATGTAATAATATGAAAAAGCAATTATATCCAATAATTTAATGCGTCCTCAAATACATAATTATTTTACTAAAGTTCATTAACTATCTTTTCTATTATATTTCATTAATTTTCCATAATAACACATTTTTCTACTTTAATACACCATAATTAACAAAATTTATAATTATTATTTTTCTAAACTAAACAAATTCAAATATAAAACATAAAAAAACCATAATTCAAGTAAATTAAGCGCATGAAACTATAAAAAGGGTCCAGACGCTTGAACCACAGTTCAGGTGCCTAATTTAGGCGCTTGAACCACATATCAAGCGCCAAAGTTAGACGCGTGTACCTATTGTGAAGCGCCTAATTTAGGCGTCTTTACAACAGGTGTGGCTTCTAAATTAGGCACCTAACCTCTGATGCAAGCGTTTATTTTAGACGCCCCACCAGTGGGCGAAGTGCCTAAACTAGGCGCCTTACCTTTGGTTCAAGCGCCTAATTTAAGCGACCACCTCCCCGTTCAAATTCTCATTCAAAATTTTCATTTTCATCAATATACATTACAATCCTAGTCTAACATATGAAATCCTAACAAGAAATTTACAATATTCGAATCAAATATGCAATTCTACACATGCGATTTGAAAAAAAAAATCTAAAAATGTTGGTGGCCGTCTGAAATAAGCGACCCACCATTGCTATAGGCGCCTAACTTTGGCGTTCCACCAATGGTGGAGGCGTCCTCACCAGGCGCCTATGGCTATGGTGGAGCGTCTATTTTAGACGCCTGAAGATTATTTTACAATTTCTACACTAACATTGGTTGCTGGAGATCCGTGTTAGTCGAGGTCTCGCCGGAGTTCTTGCCGCCGCGGAGATCGTAGTTAGTCGAGGTATCGCCGGAGTTTTTGTCGTTGGAGTTCTTGTCGTTGGAGTTCTTGTCGCTGGAGATCTTTATGGGAGATCCTTGTTGATGAGAGAGATATAGTAAGAGAGTGATGGAGGGTGAAGAGAGTGAAAGAGAGTGGAGATGGAGTAAGAGAGTGAAAGAGAGTGGAGATGGAGTAAGAGAGTGAGAGAGGGAGAAAAGAGTGAAAGAGAGTGGAAGAGTGGGAGAGTGAGAGTATTGGAGTATAAATACATATACATGTATTTATACAGGGCGTTAGTAGGAAATTTCAGGGCGACATTTAGTAACCCATAAATAATTGATGTGGAATTTTCGAGCCTAAGTCTAACTTAGGCACGCAAAAATGTACTACATGTCCAGCCTAATAAAGATCGATGTTTTAATATAAAATTTTAGGTTGGGCCCAATTTTCAGAAAAATCTGCTCAAAGACGAGCTTATTTCAAAGGGTTGAGTATTGCTAGTCTTAATAATCTTTAGTTTATACCTTCTAACTTCTACTCTATGGACTAAGAATTCGGTGGACTTTGGTTAAATATGGGAATTAAGTATTGTTTTAGGAAGTTGTTTTTCACTTGAAGTTTGATTTTGGATAAGGTGCATGATAGGGTAGAGAGGGACATACTTTGTTGGGGCTTAAAAGGAAAATGACTTTTAAGGAAGTGTATTGACATCGTCATTAAGGATGTGTATGAGGGAATAGCACGAGCGTGCAAAGCAATGTCGAATTGCCTAATACAATTCAAGATGATGTACCATGATTCATGTTTTTTTTGCAGGTAATATTACAGTGATTGATGAACCGAGACAAGACATGCAAGATAAATTGAAAATGTGAAGATAAACTTTGGATCTCGAGGGTTTAGGTTAAGGAATAAGACTAAATATTTGGATTGTAAGTATAGAGGAGTTACGTTAGGGAGGTTGGAGGATTGCCTTGGATGGGAAATTTGTCTAAGATTCCTGACTTAATTCACTATCTTAGAGCTATTATTCAAAAGGCTTGGGAATTGGATGAAAATGTGGCTCGCGGAATTGAAACAGGTTAGTTGAATTGGTCGAGTGCCTGCAGACACATAATCGTGTCTCTCTATCGAGCACCCTATGATGACTAACTAGTTATCAGGTCCGAGCTATTCCCCGGGTAAGGAAAATTTTGTTTTATTAATATTGTACTTTAAATTGTTAACACTAAACAACTTAGTCTATTGGTTGAAAGTTTAGTATATGAACTTGAGGTCACAACATCAAATCTTATAATATGCGATTTCTAATTTTTTATTGTACATGTATTACATAAAGTAAAACGCCCCTAGGGAGAGCGCCACGTGGCATGTTCCTTGGTTAGGAACATCTTTTAATATATTTATATTCATATAGATACCCCGCTCTAATTTGTTTGGATTGAGGAAAAGATAAAAAAAACAATTCTAAAATAAAATGTTTTAAGTCCAATCCATATTTTAACTCGTTTTTATTAACCCATTTCCGAAAACTTTGTTAATGAATAGTTTTACTAAGTTCACTTTCTAAAACGTTTCAAAATAGTCCATCTACAAAGATCTTTTAAAATAATTTTATTAAAGGCACAATTTCTGAAACCAATTTTTTAGCCAACTTAACTAATAAAGTTAATTAATTATATTAATTAGTTTTATTAAGAATTGAAAATATTTTCAAAATATCATTTATAATTTCTTTCCAAAACATATATCTTTATCTAATTATTCCCTAAAATCTTTTGAATAAAATACCTTTTAGAAACGTAGTTGTTTTCGATTACCTATTATTTTCTAAACAATCACACTATCGATTCAGCCAATTCTCACACCTAACCTCCTACTTCAGTTAACTAATCTCACACGGCCATCTACACTAGCATTGCTTAACTAATTCATACGCTCAACCTTCTCTCATGCACAACTCTACCAGATCACTTCATAATTCCACGTCCAGCATCTAGCTTCCCTCACCTAATTAATATCCACGCCTAACAATTCTCTATCACCGCACAAAGATCAAAACTCCTTCATACACCACCATACTAATACACTTACACTAGTATAGAATCAACGATTTGCATCATATGACATACTCTCACTTGCGTCAGACATGTATCCGATGCTACAGACCTCGGCGCAAATTTGGGAGAGATGATATGCGTCGGATTAGGCCCACGATGCAAAATTCAAGCTCGGACTACTCCCTTTGTATTTTTTTATCTTTCTCACTTAGAATCTTGACACTATTCATAATTAGAGAGAATTTTTTAGATTTTTCTCAATATATAAGAAAAAATATAGTCATGTGGGATCTTGTTTGATTCGTCTCAATGAATAGTTTATTAATATTCAATTATTATAATTTTTACTAATATGTAATGAAAGATATTTAATGTAGAATAAGTGTACTGGCAAACATGCAAAGTCAAAGTAGGAAAGATAAAAAAATACAAAGGGAGTATTAGCTATATGTGCGACGCACATGACACTTGAGCCCAGCACCAGCAGCACACACATGGCACCATTTACGTCTGATGTGCAGCATGATCCGAAGCAAATGTTTGTTGGTATCCCAGATCCAGCCCCTCATGTTTACATCGGACGATCTACATAATCTGACGCAAATGGCAATTATTTTATTAAAAAAATGAAGTCAGAAATGTGTAGCGAAATGTCAAATATGTATTACAAACTTTTGAAGTTAAACAAATTTCATTGCTAATAGATCCAAACCACTATAATCGATTTAGAATGAGAGAAAAAATATGTAAAATAGATACAAATAAATTCCATTGTAAATGTGTAAAACAAATGTAAAACTAAAACTGAATCTGGAACAATCGAGATAATCAAAGGAAGAAAGTGAGCAGCCTAGACTAGGATAAACAAATTTTCGATGATTCTGCCGACGTTTTCCAATGAGCTCGAGGAAGAAGACTTCGAGAAGAACCAAATCCAGATCAGAAAATGAAAAAACACCCTTTCGATGAGTATTTGCTAATTTCTACAAGAGCAACCTAATTACCAATCGATAATATTATAGGAAAAAAGGCTTCCAAGCTACTTGGCAATTGACAACACATAAAAATCATTCAATAAACTCAATTCACTTAAATTATCAACTATTAGAAAAGAAATAATTCCCAATGAAATTCCACACTTTGATGCATTCTTTAGGACTCAAAATAGAATATAAGGCTTAATTTTTATGGGGTAAAATAATAATAATTAAATAAATGAAAAGAGTAAGAAAGAAGAAGCAAACAATGATAAACTATCATGCAGATAAGAAGAGCAGAGAGCTAATGTTGCTTTAGTGCTTTTCTTAAGAGTGGATGAGCTAATTAATTTCGTCATTGCTGTTGTTGGAGGTGTGAGAGAAGAAAATGGTGCCATTGTTGTGCAGAACTATAGAGAAAGTCGAGCGGTGGTGGAAAGTGGGGTGTGTGGTGATACGGTGGGAGAACGAGACTCAATTAAAAAAGTAAATCAAATAATAAAAATTTAAAAAAACGAAAAGCCTTTATTTTTAGTTGCACGAAGCAAGTCACCAACATCGGTGGAAAGTTTTTATTTTTTAGATCTAAAAATGAGAAAAATGAGCTTTCATATCTAAAAATTAAAATAGAAAATCCTCGACGGAATGCTAAAAAATCATATCTAAAAAATAAAAAATGAAACCGAAGACTAGAATAAACGCCAAAAAATCAAATCTAAAAAGTGAGAAAGAAATGAACCTATCAGAGATTCATGCTTTGAAATGGTGGCGGAAAGGGATTCTCTTCTTGTCGTTATCTTCCTCGGTAGGAGATGGAGAACGTCACTGAGGTTGAAGAACGAAATGTGAGTAATGCGCCGGAGAGTGTTAGAGAGAGAAAGTGAGAGGGAAAAGGTTCACTGGAATTTGAGAAGGGGTGCGGGAATGAGAGTAAGGGAGAGGGGAATGGAAAATGGAAGATTGAGAGTGAGAGAATGGAAAATGGTTGGAGGAAAAAGTTTGGAAAGAAAACCTTAAACCTACACCTTAAAATGTGGAATGTTCTAGCCAAATCGACGCACATTACTTATAATTTGCATCAGATCCTAAGCATAACAGACGCAAATGGTCTGAGCCTGCACAATTGCGTCGTCTTCTTAAATGTTCGATGTAAATCAAGTGATACAAATTAGCATTTTTCTACTTGTGTAACAAAAAAGAAAGTTGGAGTGAGAAAATCCTCTGCCTTCTCTCTTCACCGGGAGTTGCAATCACTTTGTGAGTTCTCCGCCAACAACACCAACAGTCCTTGTAAATTTGCAGAGCAGCGCTTGCATTTTCAGAAGATCAAAGCTGATCTTCCAAAACCTGCAAATAATATCCCCGTTGAGCATAGGGTGCTCATGCATCTCAAAAAAGGTACGTAATTCTCTTTGTTCTACTATTTATTTTGGCTTTTAGGGTTAATTCCTCCACTTTTGTAAAACCTACCCTAACTTTTCAAACCCAATACTTTCAAAAAAGGTACAAATTAGCATTTTTCTACTTGTAGACCGAAATTCGCCTATTAATCTTCTAGAGTTTCTTCCCAACTTAAACGACCTCACCCTCATATGCATCCCCGTCAAAATCTGAATGAGGAAGAACACTCTTGGGAGCCCGGAGATAGCTACCTCGTCGTTCACCAATGTATCCGAACCACACCAACCCACCACCTGATTTCTCGAACCAATCATCCTCACCTATCACCTTTTCCTGTCGACCAGCACTTCACGCCTCACCAGGATGGAGTTTTGGAGCGTTACCCGAGCACACAACGAGTCTTCGCTCTCCCTCTCTAGTGGGGGTGCCCTCTCTACACCTACACATTCTTTTGAAAATAGTATTCAATATATAGTGACACAACTTCCCAATAGGATAGGAGGTTTATTATAATCACTGGGCATATCCTCCCCAGCCCAACGCTCTACATGATCTGTGGTTGGGCTATGCTCCTCTCTTCATGCTGCTTTGCCTGAACCTGTGAAGAAGGGGGAGAGAGAAACCCTCAAAGCTGTAGTGTCAACCGGTCCCTAAGACGAGATGAACCGAGTCCAAATAAATGAATACAAAGGCATACTCCTGTGTTGAGCCCACATGTGAGGGCTTTAGGGTCTCCTGATGTAATGTTTATGGGTCGAGGCCTTTTCGTGTTGGTCTGCGTACATATGTATAACCATGGGTTCCCCTCAACTGAGGCCATAGCACCAATTCAAGTAAGTGAGAGATTTTGCGTATCTCCACTTTTGTTTATTGATCCCCCTAACCTTAACATGCGCTAGTCGAATAAATGTTAATTGCGGTGGTCATTAAGTGGCCTATTATTGCGGTTTTAGCTGCACAGCAATTAAGGGCGCAACAATAGGTAATTACCTATTGTTGCGGTTTTTAACCGCATCAATAGAGCAATATATTGTTGCGGTTTTTAACCGCATCAATATAGCAATATATTGTTGCGGTTCTTACCCAAAAATAGGTGACTTTTTAATAAATAAAAACTGTTGTTGTTTTTAGTAGGAACAACAGCACTATTTATTTTTTTATTAAAAAAATGAAACCTATTGCTGCTGTTTTTGGTAGGAATAGAAGAAATAGGTGTGAGTGAAGATTTTTTTTAGCTAGCTTTACTTTTGCATAAACTTAAGAAATCTCATCTCTCTAGTATATGCTTCATTGGACCCGAAGATTGTTTTAGACAATTTCAAACCCAGATTGTTCAATATTAGACTTACGAAACTAATTAATCATATAAAAAGCATCAAAAAATTAATTAAAAAAACGAATCAAAATTGTCTTTCTCATTTCGGAAAATCACGAATCAAATTAAAGCAGAAACAACCTCAAAATCACATTTCTCCTTCTTTTCAATCTCACAAACACCAATCTTAACTTTTGTATAAACTTGTTCACCTCCATTTTTATCTCTTTGCGAAACACACTTTGTCTCTCCTTTGAACGCTGATGATTCATGAATGCAAGGAAAAATATCGTAGGCTTCACCGCCAAGTAGTTGCGATATGAATATTATGAACTAAAAAAATCTACCATCATCAAAGTAAAAAATGTAAACTGAATATGTAATTTCATCTGTTAAAATGAAACACACATATTATGAACTAATCATATTTGAGCTATGCTAAATCGCAAAAGAAAAAACCTGATCTAAAATAAAAACAACTCGAGCAAACTAAAAATCAGATATGAGCTATGATAACTCGACTGCGGACTGTTGATTTTCTTGTGGTCATCTTGTAGTAGTCTTGCGCGCATCTGGAAAAAAAACTGATGTTGGAGGTTGGGCATCTTGCAGTGGTCGAACGAAGAGTGACGAGCGCCGGTTTTCTTATGGTCAGTTCGACGGTTGGATGGTGGAAGAGAGGATGAGAGATGATGATAGAGGAGGACGAGAGATGCATGTGAGATTGAGAAGATGGAGGATACGAGAGTGAGAGAGGAAGAAGAGAGGATGAGAGGAAGAGAGAGAAGAATGAAAATGGTGAGGTCGAGGATGAGAGAGGCGAGAATAATGCGAGGGAGGAACCCTAGCGTGTCAATCTATTGTTGCGGTTATCACCTAATAAAACTACAACAATAAATTACAATTTTATTAAAAAGAATAATAATTTAATATATTGTTGCGGTTTTGTGTGGAAACCGCAGCAATAGCTCTGGTCAATCCACCCAAAACCGCAGCAATAGGTTGATTTTCGATTTTTCCTTTTCTTTTGGCGTGGCTTATTGTTGCTGTGATTGATCAGATCAATCACCGACCCAATCATGAATTTTCTGTCCTAGAACTATCCGGGACTATATGCCAGTGATACTGATAACCCGACAAGTTTGTTCCTTATATTGATAATGGCTACTTTTCAACATACTTTTTTATTTCCGCAAGAAACTAAGACGAATCTGGATGTTGTACATTCTATGCTAATAAACTATTCCTACTAGTGTAATAGGGGTAGATGCAAATGGGACTAGAAGCGGCATAACTGTTTTTTGTTGGGCTCCTTTTTCTATAATAGTGGTCAGTAAATGTCGCAATTTTGTATTATGTAAAATAGTCCCTAGTAATGATAGAAATTTTCATGTTTTTTTTTTTGTATGGAGAATCGCGTTATCATTTGCGACCCCTCCTTTGGCGTCGACTTTCAGAACTTTTGATCCAACACATCGAATTCCTAATCACTGGTGATATTAACCAAGTTGACCAATACTAGGACAAACTAGGTGCAGTTAGGGTGTTCAAAAATATCCGATCCGATTCGAAATTTCGGAAATCCGATTCGATTTTAAGATTTCGAATATTTCGGATTGGATATCCGAAAAAATTCAAATTTTCGGATCGGATACGGATCAGAATTTTTCAAAAATGTCACCGACCTGATTCGAAAATTCGATGATCTTATCCGAAAACCCGGTGACATGATCCGAAAAGTTCGGATATCAGAAAATTTCGGATCGCAATTCCTGTGATCCGAAAAGTTCGGATATCAGAAAATTTCGGATCGCAATTCCCGTGATCCGAAAAGTTCGGATATCCGATTTTTCAGATCCGATATCCGACATCGAACAGCCCTAGGTGCAACAACGTTCATAAGGAGTTGGGATGAATTTATGACTTGGAAATAATCCCTAAATTTATGTGATGTGCCTTTTTGTTGGGCTCGGTTTACATGGACTGATGGGATAGAAGGGTCTGAACTAATCATGGTACGATTGGATTGTGCTTACACTTCTCAAGATTAATTGGCTTGACTAATACCCCCACACCAGAATATACGTAATCTTCCAATCATGCATGCTGATCATGCGCTGATCTTTCTTCAAACGGCAGAACAATCTAATGCACCCCAACGGCTATATCAAATAGAGAACTGGTGCCTTAACTTCCCGCATATACACCATATTATCACAACTTTTTTTGAAAGTCAATCAGTGGCTCTTCAATGTACCTAATATCCAGATATCTTGAGATCATTTGCTCCCAAATCAAAGCTTGGTGCCTTGATAACAAGCAATCCTGGGGTCTTTGTTGGAAACACGCATTAGACCATCTCCAACAAGAAAGTGTTGACATTACCACCATAAAGGAAGCCAACACTTTTAGGACACAACACCATCTTGCTCTAAATAGGTATAGCTTACTAGTACTCGTGTATCAAAGAATGCAAGGTGATCTCCCAACCAGATATTTTTTTAACAAACTGAAACAACGTCGAAACCACAAACTATTTGCTTTGTGATCGAGATGGAACATGGCAGGATACTCATACTCAAATCTTTGCCACTATTTAGTCATACTTCCAAGATATCTTCCATACCACTCTACCTCAGTCACTAGATACTGATCTACGAGCTAAACCGATTGATTTGGCTCTCTAAGAAATGCATCTCCCACACCTTAATCACCAGCAACGACTAATTTGCTATGTCCCTTTGAGCCTCAATAAATTCAAAAAGGCATTTTTGATTTTGGTGGAGGAATCGATGGATTCTCCTCCCGATTTGTCAGACCCATTAGGGGATAGTGGGACTACATGTTATTGGTGCTATTGCCAATTTTTTCACATTTGGGTACCATTTACGAGAATGGAATAAAACTCTCTTAGTCCTTATTTCCAAAATTACAGCCCCAGAAGAAGCTAGCCATCTACGGCCCATTAGTCTCTGTATCACGCTTTTACAAATGTGCCTCCAAGTGTTTGGTGAATCGCATGAAGCCGCTACTAGGATTTCTTATTGACGATTACCGAAATGCCTTCGTCAGGCACCTATTTTTTGTTGGTGATGCTTTGTTTTTTTCGAACCCTCCACCCTAGCTTGCCAAAACTTCTAAGATCCCCTAGTGTGGTTTTACTCTATTATGGTCAAGTCATCAGTCTGCAAAATTCCTTTGTCAAATTCAGTCTTAATATTTCCTGGGACTTTCAGGATACTTATAAGCGGATTCTTAAGATGGACACTCATACAATCCTATGGAAACTATCTCGGAGCCCATGTTGATATTCAAACTTCTAAAACGAGACACTTCACGTTTCTTTTGCACAATCATTAACTCAGTGTTGATAGCCTCCATCTCTCATATTTTGGGTGTGTTTCGCATCACAACCTCTATCTCGAATAAGATTGACACCATGATTGCCGGGTTTTTTTGGTCCAATAACTAAGGTCAGGGAATTCTTGGACGAAAAAAAGAAATTTTGCAATTGCCACGAGGGGCGAGAGGTATTGGAATACTCAGTGTTGGTATATTAAACAAAGCTCTCCTTATGAAAAAGGTAATTCGTATCTATCGGAATCCGAATACGCTCCTAAGCTACATCTATGTTAATTTCTCGTTAAGGGTCCCATCCGAAACTGAATCTGCCAAGGGCCATTTCTCTTGGGGAACTCGAGGTCTTCTCTATGATGAATAATCGCTTCATGAAAACAGTGCATGGAAAATGGGGAATAGGTAGTACATTCAAATCTCCAAAGATAAGTAGGTACATGGAACCACTCCTTTCCTTCAAGATGACATTTCTTTGGGTCAAGCTACAGTTCTCCAACTCAGACATTTCATTGACCTCATAACTAAAAGTTAGAATACTCGACTATACCAGTATTTTACCCCCGCCAATGCTATGAAAATACAATTTGTAGAAATTCTAACTTTTGATAGCCAGAAGTATTTTCTATACTGGCCTCACACACCCTTTGGAGAATATTTTACGAAATCTGGATACTTTATTCTCTCTCAGAAATACTACATGGAACTTTGGTTTCTTCGGAATCCTATGGATCAGTCTGCACATCATACCCAAGTGGAATTTGTTCATCTGGAAAATGTGGCACACAACTTTGCAATTCAGGCTAATCTCTTCCAAGGGGTATGAGACTTGATCCCTTATTCCCCTTATGCAATATTAATGAAGAAGATTTGCAACACCTTTTCTGCAATTGTCCTCGAGCTTCTTAGATATGACAAGATGGTCCCTTGGGCCTCTGTCTCACCTCGCAGACGGATTCTCCTTTGAAGGAATGGATCATCTCATGGATTCTAAAGTTTCGCAAGGAAGATTGATACGACGACTTGCGCATGCCAATCTTCCTTGCTACTCTATGGACAATATGGGAAAGTCGAAACAACAAGGTTTTCCGAGATCGACTTACTATTAACATTATCTATACTTAGGACTATCACCACTTCATCTACATCACCATAATCTATATTCATCTATCAAATTAACATAAATCCAAAACAAGCATCACCTAATACGAAAATATAATACTCAACGCAAACAAATAAAATTTCTAAGGCTCGTTCGATATTTTATCCAAGATCCATACAATTTAACGACGTAACCCAGACAAAGCTATAAATTTCTAAGGGTCAATCAAATCAAAAAAAATTATTTTCTTTATTATATTATTTTTATTGAAGTTATTAACATTTTATTCGTGATTTAGAATATTAACATATTTCTGCGACTGTAAGTATTGCATATTGTACTAACTTCATGCTATATTTTTATTTCTTTTTAATGAACATTATTTTTTTATGTTTGATTGCAATATTTATCACCTTGTATATTATTACTCATTCTGTCCCAGAATAGCTTGAATAATTTCCTTTTATGCTTGTCCCAAATTAGTTTGAGCACTTCTATTTTTGACATGGTCTCACTATTACTATATTATTTGTTTTACCCTCCTTTGGCCCACTCTACCTTCATTAATAAAAAATTACCTAACTTTCTTTCCCCTCCAATAAAAAATACCCCAATAACTACTATTATATCTACTTTTTAGTAAAATAATATTTGATAACCATACTACAACTCATCACTTTAAACTACGTGTCCCAACAAGTGTTCAGATGTTTCTGGGATGACCTAAATAAATGTTCTAACGCTTAAATCAGATAATATGGACAACCTTCTAGGAACCTATTAATCTTGATTGTTTAATAACTTATATTGAAAAAAAGTAGTCTTTTATGGATCAGGAACTGACCTAGACTAATCTTTTTCTAGGGTACTTAGAATAATTATTTGGTTTTTTCCTTTTTCATAATTTTTTTTATGAATCATATTAAGTAGAGGCGAGCAATGGGCGAACATGGTTCATGACCGTATTCATACCCTCACCCCCGAACTCAATTTTTGGTTCCTTGACCATTATTTATGGAGTCATGATGGGGAATTTACATTGGATAAGTCCCAAAAATATGCTTAAGTTTCATAAATATCCAATTAGGTTTATAAAATTTCCTCTAAAGATTTGTTGGTGACTTCTAAAACATTTTTTAATAAAATCCTTCAATGAAGTAGTCAAATACGCACTCACACCGCGTAGGCGAATAAAATCACGCCTACAGACCACGCGGTATTTATGTGATCCTGAAATGCCCCAGGATTGAAAGGAAAATTTTACCTCACAGTAATTAAACCTGCGTTTTTGTATCATACGAAATACTGAGTAGTTAAACATAGTCAAATTCATAAGATGAATGTGGCAGAGATGCTTATATTACATTGGATGTATGGGCATATAAGAAATAAAGGACTGGTAAGGAATGAGATAATCAGGAAGTAGGGATTAGATCTACTGAGAACAAGATGGAAGAGAATCGTCTAAAGGGGTTTGGACATGCTAGAGGGAGGCTAAGTGATGCAACGGTTAGAAGGCTTGAAGAGTGACAAGGTAATGACATTATTAGGGGCGGAGGATGACCTAAGAAAACTTGGATGAGGGTGATTGAGAGTGGTATGAGTCGATGTAAGATACAAAAAAATATGGTATTGGATAGGCCAAATTGGAGGGAGATAATTTATATTGATGACATCACTTGACTATCTGTTTAGTCATTTTGATTCCCTTTACTTTACTCCTTGGGTTCCGCAAACTTTTAAATTCATTTTCCTCTTATGGTTTCTCAAATCTTTTCAATTTTTTTTATCTCTTTACCTCTTTTGTGGAACATTCTCAAGATATATATATTTTTATATCCTCATTTTTTTTTTATCATATAACACTTTATTTGATTTTGGGTTATTTATGCTTTCTATATATTGTCTTACTCCTCTCACTTTCACTATCTTATTTTTCTTTGTTTAGACTCTTCTTCTTTTACTGTTATTGTCATATAATGATTTCTTACAACGATTCATATTTGTCATCCTCAAATCATTCAGGATGACTAAGATTATTATCGTTTTTGTTCTTGTAATAGTTTTTCTACATATGACATAGGGGTATTGATAGGCTGTCGTACACCTGTTTAAAAATAATTCCTGCAAACCTTCTAACAATGTAGTAGGGTAAGTAGGGTTGAATCGACAGAGAAATGGTCATTTCAAATCTAGCTTCTAATGTTTGGAAAAACTAAACAAGACCAAAGATATTTGAATTAAAGTTCTAAAATAATCAAATTACGAAAATCAAACTAAAAAGATCTAGGGTTATGGTTCACCATGTTCATATATATAATTTATCAAAATATTCTCAATAGTTCAACTAATCATATATCTAGAGCACATATTTATCCTACGGTCTGGTCTTAATGCTCTCAAATCAACATATGTAGTACGGTCGCTAACATAATCATATTTGCTAATTGTAGGCAAGCCTATAAAAAGTATTATCTCTCGATTTATGACTCTTTATTAGCAAGATTTAATCAGATAATTGATCGGGATGCAAGATTAACAATATAGACGCTAATCAATTAGAGATATCAATGACTAATCAAACCATGAACAACATCAATCAAGATTCATCACATATAAACATGGATCCTCAAACCCTAGAAATAAAAATTACTCTATCATGAAACAACACAATCTTCCAAAAGACATAACTTCTTGAGAAATAACGCAATCTTCCGAAAGGCATAACTCCTTGACTATAAGTCTACTTGGGACGTGCCACCTATCATTGGAAATATCTTCAAATCTAGTTTTCATATATGATGCAATTATTCGATTTCCAAGAGGAATATAAAACATTATTGTCAAAAGAGTAGGCATAACTCTTTTTTCACATTTCTTCTAATGATTTCCCACTTTGCTTTCGCTCAAAACTCGTACTATGACATATCCAAACGTGCTTATCATTGTAGCTTCCTTTCAAATGCTGATAATCCTCAAATTTAGCTAATCATACTCCAAATACGTTCTCAATAGCTGAAATTAATCAAAAATAAGAAAATATACCGAATAGGAGTAGAAAAGCATAACCTAAGAATACAATGCAATATGAACCTAAATATGAACTAAATGCTCTAAAATGCAACCTAAATACACCTAAAAATTATATATAAATATGATATATCATGCATTTTTTAATGAGTTTGGATAAACTTGATGGATTAACATTTTTCTCGGACAATAGCACAAAATAAAATGCCTTAATTAATTTAGGTTTCTCTTCTTAAGATAACTATTTTTTTCTTAATAATAAGAGCTTATTTTTGTGTGTGTCCCTCTTCTTTTTTTCTCGTTCTCAAGATCCCTATCTTCCTTAATCAATTCAGGGGATACCACCACTTCTTTTTTGAATGAAGTCCTAATGGACATACTTTTATATATATAATTCATATGACATAATAGAAATAATATCTAATAACAATATAAATCTTTTTTTCTCTTTTATCTTACTAGTTTCCAAAATTTTGTTCATAATATAACTATTTTATCTTTATATTTAAGAGTTACTCTACTCATATATTGAGTTTCATCCCTCTCCTTGTGAGAGATTGGACAAACTCTTCTTCTTCTTCTTCTTCTTCTTCTTCTTCTTCTTCTTCTTCTTCTTCTTCTTCTTCTTCTTCTTCTAATTATCCTGCTACAAAATTTATCAACTGATATATTTTTGTTGAATATTGATTTCTATTGTAACTTTCGTATAACTTTAAATTAATGAATTAACTTACTAATTTTAGGAAAATGTGGGCTTAACTTTTTCCATATTCATATGTTTTTCTTAGTTGAGGTTAGTGAAAATCACTCTATAATATTAAGAAGTAATTATTTTTTGATTTAAGGAGAAATTATATAGATCAAATTGAATATACCACACATAATAACACTAATGGTGAAATATAATCCCATAGTGAGTCGGTTAACATTTAATAAGTGTATCATGTTATCAAGCTAAGATATATAGTTAATTTTAGTACAATATCTTTACTATTGTTTTTGTTGCTAAAATATTAGTAACTATTGCGCATAACGATACTGATACTTTGGACTTGTGTGATGCATGAATTTACTATTTATAACATTTTAGATCTATATCATGAGCTTTCAGTTATAAGATTTTGTTCGCATTAGAAATTTAATGCTTGTAAGGTAGCTAGAAAAAATTTCCAAAGAGAGAGAGAGTTAACATTTCTTAGCGGGTGAAACTTGAAAGCGGAAAAAACGTGTTGTGAGTAATGCAGTTCACGAGAGCGAATTTATAAATTTTGGTAGGATACGCTACCTTTGAAGTCTTAGATAGAGACCGTTTTCTTCCTTAACTTTTGTTTTTGTTACTAAAATACTAATTACTATTGCATAAAATAATACCAATATTTTGGACTCATGTGATGCATGAATTTACTATATATTACATTTTAGATCTATATCACGAGCTTTACTTAAAAGAATTTGTTCGCATTATTGTGGATAATGACGTTGAAATTTAATGCTCATAATATAGTAGCCAAACAAAATTTGCAAAGAGAGAGTTACCATTTCATAGCGGGTGTAAGCGCATTAGACATATTGTGAGTGATGGAGTTCACGAGGGTGAAGCTATAAAATTTGGAAATTGTAGGATATATTACCTTTCAACTCTTTTGCCCCATTTTCTTGTAATCCGCGCATTATCTTTTATTCATGCTACCTTTAGAAAAGACACCATTAGGAAATGAACCCATACTATGAGCCAAAAAGTTTATTCAATCAAATATTTATAGATTTTTCTTTGTCTTTTTTGTTTATGAAATAAATATAAGTTATGTGTTTCATATATAAAATATAGGCATGTGTGAAGTAAAGTACCCCCACATTCTAATTCAAACAATTATAGGTGAACCTTGATGCTAACACACTGTTGAGGGAAACAAAATCCAATAATCTTACCAAGTTGGTATCTTGGTACCCGCATCATCAACTATTTTATTGATATAGTATAGTAAATATTTAATTTGGTTCAGACATTTGTTTTGTTCAAAATATTATTTCAGGTAATTACTAACAATAATTTTCTTAAGATATTTCTTTTGATAAAAATATATTTAATTGTTAGTATCAAACAAATCGAGCTACTACTCACATATGTTTAATTAAAGTCAATTTCAATTTCTTTAATCTATTTAGAGTCTAACATCAAATATTTCAAATTGCGTAAGTTATCAAGTCACTCTTGAGTCTTGAGTCTTGAGTCTTGAACTACAATGCATGTTTTCGGAAGAAAAATGTAAAAATACATGTTTTGTTTTCCTAAGAGTTTTTTGCGGGGATATATACTAGGATAATAGGGAATTTTGTGGGGATATAACTCACTAATTTTTTTTTTTTTGGGATATACCAACTTAAATTTAAGTTTTGTTAAAAGGTACCAAAAACATGATATTCGGCGAAAAAGTCAAATTTTCGACCTTTGACTTGGTAGGAACTTGCGAGTGAGCCTTAAGTGACAGTGATGAAGTTGGAGGAAAATGAATGTAATAGGAGTAATTAAATATCACACACTATACAAAGAGTAATGGGAATTTTTGTCAGAAACCACCTTTTAAAAACATTTTTTTGTCACAAACCACCTTTTAAAATTTTTTGGGTAAACAACCACCCTTTTGGAATATTTTTTTGTGAGAAACCACCAGTCGCCGGAATACGATAGTTGACTTAATATTTTTCGGTTGACTAACACGTGCAACTCACGTGTAATATTAAAAACCCAAAATAAACCCTTCCCACCCAATTCTTCAACAACAACAAACCCTCACCTTGGATTGTTCTTCAGCAGCGACTTTCAGCAACAAAATTTCAGCCACTTCAATCAATTTCAGCAGCGAATTTCAGCCACAATCAATCTTCATTCTTTCCCTTCTTTAATTTTTTGTCAGAATTATTAACAACACAAAAAAAAAAATTCCTGCAGCTGTTATTGTACAGGTAACAAAGTGCGAATTTGCCATAACATCAGATGAGAGAACAAGCAGCAAATTGCATGTTCAACAGCAAGTTACTTTCGTCACTAAACCCATAACATCAATTAATAGAGGGGAAATTCACAAATAATTTGCCAACAATAATTTTCATTTCATTCATCAATTTGCCAATAGGCTTTGAAAAGTTTACATATTGCATAGCATATCATTCATTGATTTGCATAGCTTTTACTTTACTCAAAGAACATACATTAGTTAAACAACTAACTTCACTACAATAAGCTAACAATGGCAGATAACATCACAGATCCACCTATTATTAAGCTTAATCCTATGTGCTTAACCTTCCTATTTTGTTGCTGAAACCCACTGCTACAACCCACTTTCTTCTCAACCTTTCTCTTCTCTAGCTCATCAGTTAACACTTTAGCTTCTTCATCATCACACCTGCACAATTGGGGAAAGCAGATTTAAACCCTAATTGTAGAAATTAAAATTTATGTTCGAAGAGGGAATTCGCTGCTCAAGTAGAAGGAATTCGAGGAGGGGAAATTCGCTGCTCAAGAAGGAATTCGAAGGACATGAACGAATTTAAACCATAGTTGAGATGTTATATGAACCTTTGATTGAGTGAATGAGAAACAAGTAGAAGGGGATTTTAGGGATTGATGTGTAGATGATGTGCGAAAATTTGAAGGGAGAAGAGTGAGTGAGAAATTTTCATTGAGTGCGAAAATCAGATAATGCGCAGATGAGGAAGAAGATTAATGTGCAGATTGATTGTGGCAGAAGAATTCGAAGAGGGGAAATTTCGTTGCTCAAATTCGCTGCTGAAGAACAATCGAAGGTGAGGGTTTGTTGTTGTTGAAGAATTGTGTGGGAAGGGTTTATTTTGGGTTTTTAATATTACACGTGAGTTGCACGTGTTAGTCAATCGGAAAATATTAAGTCAACTATCGTATTCCGGGGACTGGTGGTTTCTCACAAAAAACTATTCCAAAAGGGTGGTTGTTTACCCAAAAAATTTTAAAAGGTGGTTTGTGACAAAAAAATATTTTTAAAAGGTGGTTTCCGACAAAATTTCCAAGAGTAATTAAGCAAGTCAAAGGCCAAAAATTTGACTTTCTCGCCGAAAATAATGTTTTTGGTACTTTTTGACAAAACTTAAATTTAAGGCTATGTTCAGTTCACCTTATTTTTGCTTATTTCAGATCTAATCAGATCAGATCAGATCAGAAAAATAAGTTCAGATCAAATCAGTTCAATTCAGATCAGATCATGCTTATATTTAAAAACTCATTACTATTAAATATCTTTCATTACATATTAGTAAAAATTATAATAATTGAATATTAATAAAGTAATCATTGAGATGAATCAAACAAGACCCCACATGACTATATTTTTTCTTATATATTAAAAAAAATCTAAAAGATTCTTTCTAATTGTGAATAGTGTCAAGATTCTAAGTGAGAAAGATAAAAAAATACAAAGGGATTATTATTATTTACTAGTACATTTGTTCAAAAGGATTATTATTGTTGTTGTTGTACTTATTAATTTTTTTTTTTGAGGGGACTTATTAATTATTAATATTGGTAATTATTATTAATCTTGTTGTTATCATTATTTTAAGTTATTTTGTTGTTATAAATAATAGAAAATTAAAAGCCACGTGTTAAGAACATAAGATTGACGCAAAAATAAGAAATATATAAAATATGATAGCTCAAATTCATGACAACGAAACTACTAAGTTCGGATTACATTTCAAAATAAGCTAAGTGCGATATACAAATTATATATTTAGATTCGGTATACCTCTTCCTACCGAATTCCAAATCACTCTAGCTATTTGAAGTTGCACGCTATTTATTTCTTTCTTGCGCAAGTCATAGTTGTTTGTATATCTTATTTTATTTTATATGAAAAAAAAAGTTGAGTCTGCCGACTTCTCAAGTGTGAAACATTTTTTTTAGGGAAAGTGTGAAACATTGTATATATAAGTGCTCTAATAAATTAATGATTTGGGTTAATATGATTATTTTTAGTAATAATTATTATTATGATTATAATTATTGTTGCTGTTCTTATAATAATGATAATAATAATTATTGTTACTAATAATAAAAGTTGTGTAAAAGTTGTAATAAAAATAAATGATAATAATAGTAATATTATAAATAAGATCTTATAATGTATTGCATAATAAAGTAATAATATAATAGTAATAATATATTTTAAAAAATAAGATCTTGTACATCAGATCAGATTAGATAAGAAAAAATAAGTTCAGATCATATCAAATCAAATAAGTTCAGATTAGAAAATTTCAGGTGAACTAAACATAGCCTAAGTTGGTATATCCCACAAAAAAAATTAATAAGGTATATTCCCGCAAAATATCCTATTATTCTGATATATCCCAGCAAAATATCCTATTATTCTGGTATATCCTCGCAAAAAACTCTTTTCCTAGAGTAAGTATTAATCATTGTTAGGAGTGGCAATGATGCGAATCGAGTTCGAGTTTGAGCTAGCTCGACTCGACTCGTTAGCATTTCGAGTCGAGTTTGAGTTGAGTCGAACTTTGACCGAGTCGAGTTTTAACCAAGTCGAGTTTTGACCGAGTAGATTTCGAGTAGCTTGCAAGTGTCTCGTGTTACAAGAAACATAGGATGGAAAAATGTTGAATTTCGGTATTTTGCTATTAATAATTAGGTATTCGAGCTTTTCACGAGTTGCTCAACTCGACTCACCAACATCTCGAGTCGAGCTCGAGTTCGATTTGAGCTCACTCGAGTCGAGCTTTAACCGAGTTTTGACCGAGTCGATCTCGAATAGCTCGCAAGTTGTCTCATCTCATTGCCACCCTTACTCGTTGTAGCGTCACTCTTTTAAAGACCCCCTAAGATTTGATGCACTAAAAAAAAGGTAAACCCATAGCCGCAACTTTTTCCGAGCCTAGTAAATGTCGATCAAAAACACCACCCGAACCTCCTCACACTGAAACTCAAACCCAAACGTCACCATTTTCTCTCTCCTCGCTTTGCAAAAACACCTGTTGCCTGTATATCTCCCTTTCATATATCTTCCTATTATATACAATTCCCAACTTCGTTTTCACTTTTTTTTTTCTTCTGTTTTTCATCAACTCAAAAAGCAAAGCAAAGAAATACTACCACTAGTACATGCTCAAGGAGAGAGAAAAAGAGGGCGAAAAATATCTTAATTTTCTCTCTCCTCTCTCCTTTTTCTTATCATTGATCATCTTTACTTGCTCAATTCAGGATTTCAGGTCAGAGATCTCCTTTTATCTGTATTTGATTTTAGTTCTTCAATTTTCGTAATTTTGTGAATTTTATTTTTTTGGTGGAATTATGCGAGAAAAGTTGTGCTTATGCGGTGCGATTTAGCTTGAACTTGCTGCAATTGTGCTTAGATCTTGTAATTGAGCATTTTTTTTTTGTTTGATAATGCGGTGATTAATTTATGCTTTCAATTGTGAATATAATCGTGTTAATTCTGCAATTTTTTGTTGCGTGCTGAGTAAATTTTTGGTTGAAACAATAAGTGGTCTAGGGAAGGTAGTTCTGAGTATAGAATTGTTTTTCTTTTTTTCAGGTAAGATAAAGATCAGGCGCAGTAAAAATGGCGCAGAGTAATTGGGAAGCTGATAAGATGTAAGTAATGCAAGTTATTGCCTTTTTCAGAGAAGAATTACTTTTTGTTGGTAATTTAATCTTTCATCAGTTATTACTCCGTAATTGCTATTCTATAGTGACTGGAATTTACAGAATTACTCTTTTGAACTAACTTTAGTTAAATTTAGTTGAAGATGCAGTTGAAGATATTGTATTTATTTTTCTGAAGGAAATAAAAGCATGTTACTTTCGAATATTGTGTGAATTTGACTTGTAAGCAGTTTTTTAAACTTACACTATTAGATAGTAGAAGTATTTGATGAGTGGAAATAGAAATCAATTGAATCAGTTGATAATGGCTGTACAAAAAACCATCAGTTTATTCTGACGGCCTTAGCTTCAAACTATAGGCTATTTTCATATAGAGATTTGATGGCCAAAGCTTGTTGCCAATTACCAGTATGGAATTAATACAATATGTATTGTTATGTCAAAGTATTACTTATCGATAGATTTATCTTAAACGATACTTTTGTTAATTATCATTTTGCAATTTTTTGTAATGATATAAGGATATAAATATCTGGTAAAAATTGACCCTAGAAATCAATTGGCATGTATTATAATAAGCGGAGGGAGTACTATTATAGGTAAGTGATATGATAAAGACCTAAAATAGTTACATGATATTGATTCGAGAATGAATAATATATAGAAACTTGCAGCAGATGAGTAGATCTCGTACTTGCTTGTAAGATTGTAAGGTGGATGGAAAAATAGTGTTCGATGAAGTAGGTTTTGTAGTAGCCTTTAAAGGTTCGGGTCAAACTTTGGAAAAACTTTAAAGAATATAACTTTACGGGTAAAGGAAATTTTTGGAGGTAGAAAATAGATTTTTTGTTTGTTTCCTTCATTTAAGAAAAAAACTAATCTAAGTAGTTTATCTAAATACTTATTATTTTGAAAGCTACTTTAAAAGATGATTGTTTGCAGATCATATTATATTTATTGATGAAACTGAAGGAGGGGTAAACATAAGCTGGAATTGTGGGGACAAACTTTGGAGTCTTGTGGGTTTAGATTGAGCATAAATAAGATGTATTATTTGGGTGTAAGTTTCATGGGGTTAGAAGCACCCCAACACGGGCGATTACTTTAGATAGGAAACTTGTCTAAGATTCCACTTCTTTCTCTATCTAGGAGCTATTATCTGGAAGGATTAAAGAGTAGCAAAGTGATATGATTGTAAGGGATAAGTGAAAACCTAAAAAAACTTGGATGAGGATGATTAAGAGTGATATGAGCCTATCTGGGATTGAGATAAATATGGCGTTGGGTAGGGCAAAGTGGAGGGAGGAAATATATGCTGATGACACGACTTGACTCTATTTTTATCCCATTTAATTCATTTTATTTTACTCCTTGTTCTTTGCTTATTTTTCTCCTTGAAACATTTTTATTTATTCTCCTTTTAAGGCTTTCTCAAACCTCTCATTTAGTTTTTCTTAACCTTTGTTTTCCTTTCTTTACCCTTGTTTACAAAATTTTCTGAACTTTTAATTTTATACCCAGATGTTTTGGTTTTTATCTTTACACCCTTTTTTAATTAAACTTTTACAGTTTTTCTATATATCCTCATTCTTTGGATTGCTCTTTACCTTTTTTGAATTTCTGTTCCTTGTGTTTTTTCTCGTTTCACTTTCCTCACTTTCGCTTTCTTATTACGATTTCGTATAGCAGTTCATATTTATCCATCCTAAATCGTTTTGGGACTACGACTTTGTTGTTTGTTTTGAGAGTGGTCTGCTATGGCTCTAACAACTTTTATTGGATGTTTAGTATAAAAAAAAGGCACATCAACAATTGTTTATAAGTTGATTATGATATTGTACCAAAAAATTGACTTCTTGTTGAGAAAGAGTGAACTGATAAGGCTAATAAGTCTGAGAAGATTAAAGGAGGATTTTCAGATAAGTGTCTCTTATATTGTGCTGCTGTTGTAATCAATTAGGGAGACTCTTTCCTACAGAAAACTACCTCAGTGTATACCTATGCAACTAAATACCCTGTATATGACCTGTTTTATATCATGCTAATGCATCATAGTCACTTTGAAGAAAACTTATATGACAGTTTAGCATCTGAAAGCTATTTGCATGGATTACAATGTCCCTGTGAACTATATCTATTTTGCTTTTGATAGAATGCATCTAGCTTATCTTTGCCCCTTAAAAGAAAGGCATGCATAAATATCAAGTCTATAGACTATAGGTGATGATCAAGGGTATCGTGTAGAATGTTAAAGGCTAAGCAGCTTACAGGGTGGCTTGTGTTGTAGTACTGACAACATAGGTTGACACTTGTCAATCAGGCATGAGCTTGACTCCTCCCCTTCCCCATCCATTCACCCTAAAAGGCAGTCGTCCCTCATAATGTAATAGATGTTGAATCTTCTTTTGGCTTTTGCCTTTTCAACTAAGTCACTATGCTCTTTTACTAAGTATTGTTGGGAAAAAAAAACCTCACTGTTATAATTTTTTTTAAGAAAAAGAAACTTGCTGGAAGGAGTCTGCTAGCTATCTGGATCTCAGTCCAATTCAATAGTTATTTTCTTTTTCTTTGTTCTTTATTTTCTTTTGATCTGATATGGCTGCCTGATCAAACAAGCTTTCGATGGCAAATGGTAATTGACAGTATCATATCTTATGCAACTTGGTAGGCTGCAGTATACAGAGCTCTGAAATGAGTTGATCTCTAATTCCTGCCTATGTAATTTGCTTTTCTTTGTAGGCTGGATGTTTACATCCATGATTATTTGTTGAAAAGAAAATTGCTTAATTCTGCCAAAGCATTTATGGCGGAAGGGAAGGTGGCTACCGATCCAGTTGGTAAGTTACTATTTCCTTGCTCCAGCTCCAGGGATTATACCATTAGCCAGTAAGCAGGAGGGCTTATTTTCATCAGCATTTTTATCTTGCATTTTCTCCTTGTAGCTATTGATGCTCCTGGCGGGTTTCTTTTCGAATGGTGGTCTGTCTTCTGGGACATCTTTATTGCTAGAACAAACGAAAAACATTCTGAAGCTGCGGCAGCTTATATTGAGGTACCTTCTAACTCTAAGGTGATTTATGTCATTTGAATTCTTGCCACTCCTGTCATTCCTGAGTAAGTGTTTCTTGAGGTTATGCGGTCAAATTAAGCAGTTGAGTTATTGTATTGGTTGATATAGAATGACAAGTAATGATGCATCTCTAAGTAAGAGATAATATAAACTTCACAATATTATGAGGAATGAGGGGGTAGGGATATATTTGAATAATATAACTTCTCTCAACAGTTTAGTAATGCAAGTGGAGATATTCACTTTTTGTGGCATTTGACTGGTAATGGACTAAAGTAAAAATGGCTCATGATAGAGTTTGAGCTTATATATTACTCCATCCGTCCCAAAATATAGTTCCCATTTTTCTTTTTTCACGGTAATTTATGCAAGTAGAATATAAGAGGGATAGAAAAGATTTTTTGTTTATTTAAATAAATGTTGTATGGGAAAAGATGATTTTAGGGGAGAGAGTGGAGAATAATTTGTGAAAGAGCATTAATTGTAACATTTTGGTTGAATAAATAAAGGAAAAAACAAAATTCAAGAAGCAAATCAATGATGGGACACGGTTTTTCTAGACAAATTACGGAAAAGTGTGGAACTAAATATGGAAATGGGAACTATATTTTGGGACACCCAAAATGGAAATGGGAACTATATTTTGGGACGGAGGGAGTATGAAATAGTAGATGCTTGCTGCATATTGGGTTAAGGGTTAATTGGAACCAACGTGTTTGTCCCGTGTACATTGAACCCCTCTTTTCCACTTAGGATGGGAGCCTCTTTTGAGGCTTCGGGGTAATGTCTAACTCTATAGTGATGTATATTGCCTCGGCCAGAATGGACATAAAATGGGCACATAAATTATTAAATGACATACTTTTGCTTTCTGATGGAATTCAGACACAACAAATGAAGACTAGAGAACAACAACAGCAGCAGCAGCAACAGCACTTGCAAATGCAACAGTTGCAACTCATGCAGCAGCGAAATGCTCAGATGCAGAGAGGTGGTCCTAACCATCCTCCTCTTGGTGGTCCTGTGAATGGTGTGTAGTCTGAATAAATAGTGGGTGAAGCTAAGTTATTTAATCATTGTTCATTACAATAAGTGAAGGTCATATTAAACACCCTTACTCAATAAATTCAGATGCCTCTCCAGGTATTATGGATAACAGGATGGCGCTCTACAAATCAGCAAGCAATCAGCAAGGGTAATTTGTTTTGGCCAACTTATTGTGGGTTCACCTTAAGCCTATTTTTTCCAGTCTGGCTATCCTCGAAATATATCATATTTTTTGTCAATTTTGTTGATTCAGCCAGTTGATCCAAGGTAATTCTGGTAGCATGTCTGCAGCTTTGCAGCAAATCCAGGCACGACCACATATGAACTCTGTAAGTATCTTTTTTTCCTTTCTTATTTCCTTGTTTCTTATGATCAATATTTGTATCCTTTGACTTTGCTGGTAGAAAGATTTTCCCTGCATTGCAATTTGCACTCCTGTTAATTGTGACATTTGGACTATATAGGAAGTCAAGAGTGAGGTTAACATAGGTGGAGCTCAGAAATCCTTGCCCATGGATCCTTCCTCAATTTATGGTCAAGCTATTTTGCAATCAAAATCTGGACTAGGGAGTGCAGGTGAGATAAAAGTTGCCCTTCCCCAAGTTTTTCCTTTCACTTCTCTGTATTAGTATATATCTCATAATAGGGTGATGGATACAGTTGGATAACCTCTAAGTGAGGAGACATGAACTCACTATGTGAGAATAGGAACAGACTAGATCAGCTGGTTTGGCGCTTGTGCAAGTATCCATAGAAATTAGTATGTATGTGATGCATTCATTTTTGTCTTGGTAGCGATGGAGGATGACACAGTCTTTACTCTCTTAAATAAGGGAATGAGATGGTGGGGATGGTTATATTCTTATGTATTACTTTAAATTAAAACTCACTTCTGCTTATATTTTTCGGACGGATTTGCATTTTGAAGAAAAGTCATATCAATGTATTAGACAATCTTTTCAAAATACAATTAGGGCCTTAACAAAATTAAGTAAAAACTTGCATCACAAGTTTTTAAAGTTAACATGTATGTAATATTTTAGTTGTTTCTGCTGTATTTTGTTAAATAGTTAGTACACTGAAGATAGAGAGTAATATACTATATACTCCCTTTGTTTTGCTGTGTTTTTTCACCTTTTTATTTTAGGCTGTTAACATTGACCCCGTTGTTAATAAAAAGAATGGATGAAGGAAAGAGGAATCTTATAGGATCCATAAACTTGGACTTCGAAAGTATAACAAAATGTGTCAAAGGACCAACTCAACTAAAAGGTTAGCTTGACCTGATGGTTCGAGTCCCAGGAATAGTTTTATACTCTATCACGTCCCATGACTCAAGACCCATTGAGGTTGAAATGTGGATGCAGCACATGCCTTTCTCATACCTGACTCTAAATATTCCACTTAGAAAGGAGGGGTGGATGAGATTTGAACCCGTGACCTTTATGTCACGCACTCACGTTGGCTCTGATACCATGTCAAAGGACCAACTTAACCAAAAGCTTAACGTGATTGTTGGAGTTCCAGGAATAGTTTTATACTCTATCAAAATGTATGAATCTTTCCAAGGCAGAATGATCTTTCTCAATGGGCATAATAAGTCATGCCTAATATGACAAAATATGGAAGCTGATTAAAGGTCCTCGGTGACATGCTTGCGATATGCGAGCTCTGTTACTCACAATCGGGTACATGTGTTAGACATGGGTATACGGGATTCAGAGAAGCCATTCCGCAAACCCCGTTATATCTGTAGGAGTTAAAAATCACAACAAACTCCGCGCGAAACCGTTACGCAACGCTGGAACGGCATTCTAGAACCGCTACATTCCCAGAACGACCACATATAAAAGTACAGCGAATAGAAAAATATAATTCAAAAATCGATAGATCTGAATTAAAACTCAATTTTAAATCTTACCTAGGCTTTAGAACTCTAATTCGAGCAAAACCCCTCAATTAAATTTCAAGAAATTGTTTCTGATTAAACCCTAAATTAAACCCTAATTTAAAAAACCATAAGTTGAGTAGGGGACGCAATAGACGGCCGTTTCTTGCCTGTCATAGCTGAGAATGCCGATGAAAATTGTCCGACTGCTCTTGGCCGTGTCGATTCCATAGTCGGCGGCACTCTAGTTAGCTTCTTGCTCTTGTCAATCTTCTTTAACGTAATGTCGATCTTCTCTCTCTTTTCTTTTATTTTTAATACTCCCTCCGTTCCAAAATATAGTTCCCATTTTCATTTTGGGTGTCCCAAAATATAGTTCCCATTTTCATATTTAGTTTCACATTTTTCCGTAATTTGTCTAGAAAAAACTGTGTCCCATCATTTATTTGCTTCTTGAATTTTGTTTTTTCCTTTGTTTATTCAACCAAAATTTTACAATCAATGCTCTTTCATCAATTATTCTCTATTCTCTCTCCTAAAACCATCTTTTTCCATACAACATTTATTTAAATAAACAAAAAATCTTTACTATCCCTCTTACATCTTACTTGCATAATTTACTGTAAAAAAAAGAAAAATGGAAACTATATTTTGGGGTGGAGGGAGTATATGTCAAGTACAACTTGACCCGGCTTTTTTTTTTTTGGAAAACGTGACTGTCTATTTCTAAATCTCTTTTCTTTTTCCTTTTTTAACAGGCCTTAATTGTTTTTTGTGTGGCCTATTTTTCATTAAACATTTGAGTTATTCTAATGTTCCTAAATGACCTCCAATACTTAATAATAATAATAGTAATAATAATAATAATAATAATAATAGTAGTAGTAGTAGTGTAAAAAATAAGTAAAAGGAAAAAAAAGCTTAAATGGACATCGATGTGATTTTTTATTAAAAAATTAACGCCGGAACGGCCGCGAAACGTTATATTTCACCGTTAAGAGTCGTTCCCGCAAAAACGCGACCGTTACCGTGACGGCGACCGCGTTTTTTTCCATGGTCTGACCGGATTTTTATATGAAAATTTCCTACCAAAATGAAATTAAAAATCGTCAATGTTCATGTCGAAGTGCCGAGGATTTGAGGTAAAATGTAGAGTCCGTGTAACATAGCTTTTGAGAGAGTTTCTAATCCCATGATTGTGAAATGTTTACTAAGATAGTGAATTGTTTCAAAATGCAAACTTTGACAACCTTTTAAAATATTTTATTATATCTTAGAAATGGTTGTAAGAGGTGAGTCCTTGAGCATGTGGGTTCATGTACACAGAAAATATTTTAGAATGTTTGAAAGGCATTTGATAGCTACTGGAAAAGGAGTGCCGTGCTATCTTCTCTTATAACCATGCAAGGGCTTTAAAAGCTAATGACCAGCTTATATAGGCTTCTCTTTCCTCTTTTAAACGTAAAATTGTTATAATCTGCTCTTCTGACTGACAGAAATACTGCTTTGGTGGTGAGGAGGTATAATTTGATGATGTATAGGACATGAATTGAGAGTACTTTGCTTCTCGTACTTTCCATGCTTTTTTTAATTTTTTTCCAAGACCGCTTCGTATCTAGACTCTCATTTTCACCCGAGCAGTAACTTATGGTAGCTTCTTTGAACTTTGAACTTTTCACTTTGATTCATTTCACATCCAATTAGACTATTAGAGTGGTACTAGGAGTTTTGAAGATCGTAGTCCAACTAAAGAAATAACTTATAATTATAATCATACAGATGTCAATCAGTGGTTAAAATTTACAGATGAAGAAATATCATCATTTGTTCGATTCATCGTCAAGTTTCTTTGTTTTAACAAGATTTTTTTTTGGGATATGAGACTTTTGTTTGCTTAATGTATGTGACATTTGAGGTGGGTCAATCGACTCCAGAATGGATCAAGATCTGATGTTACTCAGCTCTCTTTGCCTTGTATTATGGTGCTTTTATGGGAGGAAGGTCAATGGTAGGTCGTTGCTTGATGGATTAAGAAAGAAGTTGCTTATTGATTTTGATAGTATTCAAAGCGATAAAGTAAGAGCCTAGAAGGCTGTGTGGTAAGAGTAGCTCTTAAGGTAATCTTGGTTTAGTAAAACATCCTCTTCGATGTGGCCACCTAGCTTTTCCTGACTTTGTGATTTCCTATTTTGACATTAAATTAGTGTCCTTCGTCCCCCACCCCCAACAAAAATGGTTCTGCCGGGTGCAGCTTTCTTTTAATCTCAGCTGATTCCTATGATAGCTGAAATAAGCGGCAGAGGAAGGTGGAGGATAAGTGAACAATATAGGTTGGGATTTTGAAGGCTTGATGAAATATCATTTCTACAAAATGCATTTTGGGATTGATCTTGATCATCCTAATCTTCTATAAGAGCTCAAACAGTCAAAACATCCTTTTTCCCCTTTTATGCCTGAAGTCATTTTTAATAAGGTGTGATGAAAGCATGGAATAAAAACTTAGCCACTCTGTTAGGTAACGCCTTTTATGTAATGGATTTTAAAGTTGTTCCGCGAAACGGTGAAATACAGTACGTAACACGCGGTAAAAATCACGGCCTTCTCTGCACGATGTCTGTTATGTAATGCTAACTCACCGTTTTAGAATGTTTTTCCCCCCTTACGTCCTAACTTGTTACTATTGGACAAAACAAAGAAAGGAAGGGAATACATACGTTCAGCTCGAGAAAACGATGTGCACACGCCAAAGAAGGGAGAAGTACGTGACGTGGGCTTTCAAGTTGGGTAATGTATATGAGTCAGTGTTTGTTTGTATGAATAATAGGAAGTAATTATACATTCGCCATATATATAACATAAACATATAATAGGTTTGGTCATATTATGTTGAAGGAATACTTGTTAAACTTAAAAAGACTTAAAAAAAATTGAAGTTCAGGCTAAAATTTGTTAGTGCAATTTGTTTACAAAAATTCACGCCGTGTTAACCGTGATACGTTCCATTTTTTTGTTGCAAGCCACATCCGCTTCATCACAACTGATATCGTGAACACTACTGCATCCGCAATTTTCTTCCCTGGATGGAAGTGCTGAAGCCCTAAGTAGATGGTTTTAATTCCTTGATTCTTTCTACTCTGAAAACAATTAATTTTGCCTGATATTCTTGATTATTTTTTGAATAAGATCATGAATGCTGTTCTAACTTGACTAGCAGCCTTTCTTGAATTCTGGGTCATATGATAGAACTTGCTTACAGGTTCTTTGTATGATTGAGACTGGTTTGAGCTATGGTCTACCCTAGTTAATTTTTAGGATTGATGGCTTGGCTGTTTTCTTAATAGTTATTGTTTTTACAATTTCTAGAAGCATTTGTATACATTCTTTTCCAATATAGTAGGTGATACAATATGTATGGGTTGTAACGAGGTCTTGTGTCAAAAAGCTCTCTGAGTTTGAATTTCGAGGTAGTTTATTACCTTCAATGTTGTTGACTATAGGGTTCTCAGTTAATATTACTATATCTGTGTGCAGGTTTGAATCCCAGCATCAATAGTCTTCCTTTGAAGGGTTGGCCTCTCACTGTAAGTCTCTTTACTTGAAGGTCAATGGATGTGTATAGAGATTTACGTTAAACCTTGCTTAAAATAATGTCATTTGGTTATAAACAGGGCATTGACAACTTGAGGATGCAGACGCAGAAGCCTCTAATACAAAATCAAATTCTTTTGGCGGCACAACAGCAACAAGTCCTGTCACAGGCTCAGGCACAAAACACCCTTGGAAATTCCCCAAGTTATGGAGATAATGATCCGCGAAGATTTGGTGGATTACCTAAGGGTAGCTTGAACACAAAAGAAGCTCAATCTGCAAGAAATGATGTCTGTTCTCCTATGCAAGCGAGCTCACCGCAGGTTAATTGCTCTTTTCAGTTGCCTGAATTATAGTTTGGTTGACGTTATGTGATGTTCATAATATCTTCTGAGCACTTATATGCCTAGAAGCATAAGTCTGCACAAGTAGAAACTGTGAGCTGCATGTAAAATTCCTGGAAATTTTTGCTCCCCAAGCAGTTTTGCTGAATTTGTTTGCTTTTTGCAAGAAATCAGATCAAAAGGCACCTTTAAGTGGTTTAGAAGCCGAGGTTATTGATTGGTCAGCAAGAAGGTTGTTTGACTGTTTGCTGCTTTTTACAGAATTACTTATTTAATGACACACGCACTTCACTCACCGAAGTCCTGGGGGGTGTTATTTGCACCACTTCACAGTAAACTCCACCAGTCAAATGAATCTAATAGTGGTTTCTTTGCAACTTTTTATAATTCCTGCAAGTCTCTCTCTATCCATGTTGTATCATGCAAGTCATTAATACTATAGGAGCTTTCTCTTGACACAGAATTAGTGAAAGTAACTACGTATTGGTAATACCATTCTCAATCAATTATTATTTTTGCACTGCAGTTTCTTCCCCCTTTAAGTATTAGCCAGTGAGACTATATGTTCCAGCAACATTTTGACTTTCTATATGTGCTTAATAGAGATTAAAAACTTGATCGATTATTTTTTTGCTGTATGTTTATTCACAGATGAAGATGGGTCAGATTCAGCAATCTTCTTCACAGCAACAAGACCAGTTACAGCAGCAGCAACTACAACAGGTTGTCCATTGTCTCATAAGCTAATTTCTAGACTATGTGCAGCCTCTTTTTTCACCCCACCAGCCTTCTGATTGTTCGCTTTAAACCAACACTTGGAATTTTTTTTTCTCCCTCCCTGTATGACGCTAATTGCAACTTATCCTATGTCATTCAGTTTGCCTCACTATACGAGATATAGAGATTATTAAGAATGAGAAACTTTAAATTGGGAAAAACACCTATAAGCTGACATGTGGCCTATATAATGTTAGGATTTTTGGCTCACAAATTGCTGAATCAAACAGTATTATAACATGGAAAAAGTAAGATAGGAAATAACAAGAACTGCAATGAAAAAACACAAGGAGATTTAACCGGGGACCCAAGTTCCTTGAGTAAAACCACCAACTCAGCACTAGGAATTTGTACCATGTATGAGATTATGATACAAGCATCTCAAAATCTCTCAATCTAAGCCTTAATGTGTTTGATCCTATACAACTGTCACAATTTAAACATTTACGTTCTTTCATGGCCAAACAATGTACTTACACTAGGGTTACAAAAGCATTATTAAGTATGTTGTTTTTTGCGCTGTAGTCGACATTGGCAATCCGTTTGACTGGGCACACAGGTAGACGCATGAAGAAGATAGGAATACCTGGCCTTTCGTTTGAGCACTTGAGCAATCTGCCGATTTTCTTTTCTTCTCCTTGCCACTTCTAGCCTTCAGTTATGCAATCTTGTGACCTCTATGTTTAACCATCTCCTCGTAACCACATATAACACTAAATCACCACCTCCATTGCTTTTCTTTTGGCTTTGTTACGGCCAAGAGACAGTTCTATTTATCATGTCGGACTGTTGGAGAATAGAAACAGGAATTTTTTGTAAGATTAGATAATAAGTTACTTAAATTGAAGCGTCACAAAACTAAATGCGCATCTTTTTAGTTGGATGTGTAACCTTTTGATCTAACTAGTGCTTGTACTCTTTTGAACAAATGTGTTTATCATCTCTATTTTTCAAATTTTTTTATATGAAATTCAGCTTAAAAAAAGTACATATCTTCTGTACTTGCTGCACATGATCCTTTTCATTTTAAGCGCTACTCATTGGATCCCTATGTGACAAAATATAACTCTTATCATTAGCTCACCCATTTGCCAATAAAGTAAAGTTCAGATTACTTGGAGTTCTTACAGGATTTTGATGTTGGTCCAAACTCTGGACCATTCATGCCGAGATTTACAAATGATAAGAACTTGTGTTTAACAAAGATGTACAGAATAATAATTTATTTCAAAAGTGTTGCACCTTTTTTAGCTGAAAAAAAAGCTTATTCACTTATAAAAGTACGTTCACGTATCCTGATCACATCCTTTTCTTATTAAGCCCCCTTCCCATTGACCTCTCTCTGCTGCTTGCTCTCTGTCCCTGTGTATATATATATATATATATATAATTATTATATATAATATATATATATATTATATATATATATTATATATATATATATATTACACAAGCACACAAGTTTTTCTGTCACGTGAATGAAATTGACTTACAACATCCTCTAAAAGAAGTTCTCTTACCAGAGGAGCATTCAATTTACTTCCTGCGCTATGTTCTTGCTCTTGAAAGCAAACATCCTTATGGAACAGGTCCTTGGTACATTAATTTTGAACCTTTTACGTTTCATTGCAACAGAATAACAGAAAAAGGAAACAACATTCTTCTTCTGGACCGGCAAACAGTACAGGCACGGGCAACACTGCTGGTCCTTCACCTAACTCTCCTCCATCAACTCATACACCTGGTGATGGAATTGGACCAGCAAACAGTCTGCAGCAGGTTAATAGCATGCCTAAAAGTTTAATGATGTATGGTGCTGAAGGAACTGGTGCACTGGCTTCATCTTCAAATCAGCTGGTATGACACGTGTTTTGATGGTTTTGACCCTAACTGGTAGAGATACAATTTTTTATGAAGCCTTACTGTATCTGATGTAGTGATACTTGTTATAGGATATGTACATATTTTGTCAAATATTCTTGCTTCATCTATACTATCATATTAAAGGCATTGCCTTTCATGTCATGTCAACCACTTTCGTGACTCCTGTTGCCTATTAATGGTTCATCTTCCACGTAGGTTGCCAACCTCAAAGCACACATGATGTTACATAGTTAATTTATTTCCATTTTGAAATATGGTTGAGAGGAGGCTATGTATGCTTGTACCCTCAATCTCCCAGATAGAATATTTGGTTTTTTTTAATGTTTGACCTAACCATTGAGATAGCGTTTTCTAAAATTAAAAAACACGAAACATGATGGGCAAACTATTAGGGGAAAGAGACATCAAAATGGGAAACATATGCAATTCTCTCGAATACGACCCCTCCATCTTGAATTCCCATTTCCATATCACCTCCGTAAGATAATGCTCATCAATCACCATCACTTGCCTTGCTGTTTTTAACCATTTACACCAACTTAGACAACACACCATTATTATCAATGCTCACAAAAGCCACAAATTAGAACTTATTCTATACATGCAGAAGTTAATGAAACATGAATCCGTGCATTGCATGTAACTAGTTGATTACTTAAAAAATGAAAGTACTAGGAATGTATTTCTCCTAATTGTGTTTTTTGTGGATTTTGACGTAGCATTTCTCAAAATTGCAGCTATGGTTGCGATAGTGTAGACGTTCGTGCATCGCATAAGCATTTCTATATTTTGTTGTTGCTTAAGGGTTGTGGTTTTATGCATTATGAATATTTAAATATTAGATAATTTGTACTGTATTAGCCTATATTGGCCATTTTGTCCTTGCATTCTCTCTGTACTGGTAGTATCAACCGCTAGCTGGCGGCCTGGCGTTCCTTTATGACTAGGAAAATATTGGTTCGTCACAGAAAAACCAATACATATATGCTGATACACAGCAACGAACATCACAAAGTGGCATTTACCTATTAGGTAGTTTGATCAAATTGTATTTATATTGTGCAGGATGACATAGAGCAGTTCGGAGATGTTGGCTCTCTTGATGATAATGTGGAGTCATTCCTGTCACATGATGGAGGAGATGGGAAGGATCTCTATGCAACGCTGAAACAAAGTCCTGCTGAGCCAAAAGCAGAGCCCTCCAAGGGTAGTTCCTTATATTATATTACTTTATTGTGCATTCTTGAAATGTTTTTCGACTCTTAGGTTCTCATAGAAGCTGCTGTCATATCAGGCTTTTCATTTGCTGAAGTGGGATGTATACGTACGAGGAATAAAGTGACAAGCTGTCATTTTTCTTCAGATGGGAAGTATTTGGCTAGTGCTGGGCATGACAAGAAGGTACTATGCATTATATACGTCACTTGCCATCAACTGACTAGTATCTCTGGCTATTTGATTTTTTTCTGCACTAGGATGGAGTCTGGACAAATGTCACAGCATCACTAAAGTCTAAACACTAAGACTTACATACCTCTTATACCTTTGTCTAAATGGTTGCGATATATTCTTACGCTCTGTTTTGCTCTAACGTATTTTGCTTATCTCAGAAAATATAGGGTCATATGTATAGTTAAGTTATAGGAGTAATAAGCTACAATAAGTTATTATATAAAATTTCCAGAATAAGTAGTAGTAGTGGTAAAAATAATTAACAAAAACAATATATATATATATATATATATATATATATATATATATATATAATTTTATTATTATTGTTGTTATTATCATTATTATTACCTTCTAAAGTTTATTGTTATAATTAAACTTTAATATTTATTATTTCTAATATTTAATTTATCATTAATTCCTTTTAATTTTAAGTTTCATGATAGTCTCCAATAAGTTTCAACTAGCCTTATATGCACGTAATGCGTGCGAAAGCCTATAAAGTTTTGCATAAAAATACAATACGTAACAATTATTGGAAGGGAGAAGACAAAGAAGATTATGGAAGGGGACAAGGGAAGAACCGATAGTTTGTTTAGGATGTTCTATATTAGTTTTAAAAATTGAAAACTGTAAAGTTGCGTGTAACTGTTAATCATGGACAGGGAATTGTGCCATTAAACTAGGGATTTCTTTTATTAAAAAAATTTAAGTTGCTAAGGTTGATTTTGAGAGTTAATGTTTTCATGTAAAGTAGTCAGTTTGTTTGTGATTTTGTCTTTCTATTATTATTGCTTTTCACTGAAGTTGAGATATTGTTTTTTATGAGGGTTTGGTTTCCCACTCCTCTATCCTTATAGAATAGAGATAAGTTCTAATAATCTAATGAGTTCAGATAAGCTAAGACAAGTTCATTTATGTTCGAATAAGTCAAATAAGTTGCACAGGATGGACCCTTAGATTAGTACTTTCTGAACCTAGTCTACTGTGTAGAATTGAGGGAACAGTCCAATTCTAGCAATTTAAGAAGATAATTCATGGAAATGCTAGTGTGCCTGCTGTATGGATAGGCTTCATTTCTAAGATTGCAAATAAATAAATTTGTATAATACTTCTTCCTTCTGTGATATAGGCTGTCCTCTGGAATATGGATACTATGCAAACAGAGAGTACTCCTGAGGATCATACACTCGTAATTACGGACGTTCGTTTCAGGCCAAATTCAACTCATTTGGCAACAGCTTCATTTGATGGATCTGTGCGACTATGGGATGCATCCAATGTGGGTTTGCCGGTTACATTGACCACCTTTAATTGTGCTTGCTCTTTGCTATCTAACTAACACTTTCAGCTGCCCCTTGCAGCCCAGCTATTGTTTGAATGTCTATCCAGGACGAGGCACCCATGTTATGTCTCTTGATTTCCACCCGAAGAAGAATGATCTTTTCTGTTTTTGTGACAGTAACAATGAAATTCACTACTGGAGCATGAGTCCATTTTCATGTATCCGGATGTCCAAGGTTAGCATTTTAAACTTTGCTTTTAGGTAAAGTAAAAGCAATGGTAATAGTATTGTAAAGGAAACATGAAAACATAAATCTTAAGTTTGGGGTGTCTTTGCATACCCAAGTTTTGGGTTACCCTTCTCAGTCCCAAATTAAAGTTCATCAATTTAGTAGGTAAAAATAAGCCAGTATCATGCTCTAATTGGCCATGGTAACACGGTAGTTGGAGAAGAGAGAAGAATGATAATTTGTACCAAAAAAAAGCATTATTTAGCTTAATGAAACAGGTCTTGGTCATATGGAACCAGTTTAGGAAGGAAACCAAAAATTTGAGGTCTCTTTAAGATTTAAATCAAACCCTGGATTAATATGGGAAGAGGAAGACATCCCAAACTTGGGACCTATGATGACAATTTTTCTTTATTATAATAATAAGCAATCCTGTACTATAGTTGCTTACGAAGTATTAAAGACACTAATCACTGGGCAAAATAGGGTGGTACTGCGCAAGTGAGATTCCAGCCAAGAGTAGGACAGCTCCTTGCAGCTGCATCAGACAAAATTGTTTCCATTTTTGATGTTGAGTCAGACAGACCAACACACTCTTTCCAGGTTAGTTTGAAGATTTGCTATTGATGACTGTTGATGAAGCATATGCCACTTTACAAACTACCGGTATCATTTTTCTTCTAAATTTTTGGCTTTTACAGCATTTTTCAATTAACAATCCACATGCTTTTTGTGTGCAGGCACACTCTGATGTTGTAAACTACATTTGCTGGGACACAAATGGAGAACTTCTGGCATCTGTTAGCCAAGATAGTGTAAAAGTTTGGTCTTTGACCTCAGGAGAATGCATTCATGAACTCTGCGCGAATGGAAATCAGTATCATTCATGTGTTTTTCACCCCAGTTTCTCATCGCTCTTGGTGGTTGGTGGAACTCGGGTAACTCCTATCCCTTGATAGAAGATTTATTTTTCAAGGTGCCTTTTCTGTTTTGGGGTTAGGGGAATGAGATATCTAACAAGCTGAAAAGAACCTCTTGTAACACAGGAAGAGGTTAAGGGGAACTTACCACAGAGCACCCCACCCAAAAGCTAGAAACTCGACTCTTGGCCCAGAAAGCAGACTACAAACCATCAAATTCCTTCCCACTCTAAATTTGTGGTTGATGAGAAACAAAATGCCAACCTAATTTTTGGGAGGTGGGATGTTCACCAATGGGACAAGACATGATTCTTTCTGTTTTTTTTGCTGTCAAAACCAAAGCGTATTGTAGTCGGAGCTTAACCTTGGAAGTCATTTTCTGCAAATTCCAGTTGCTTTATATAACTAGCTAGCTTTGGTACTCCATATCTATGATAGTTTTACTTTTACCTATCTGATTGTTCATTTGCTTGAATATCCTCCACCCGGAGGGTCAATAAGAGCTTATCTTCAGAAAGCTGTGACAGTCTGCTTTTTTTAAGTGCTGTGGATATTTTCTTTCATGTGAAGCTATCATGTCGTTTATATTTGATGAGGAGTCTGTAGCTAACATAGAAAACAAAAGAAACCCTCTTGGCTATGCAGGGATTAACTTAATTTGTTTAATATGGTTACAGTCCTTGGAATTGTGGAACATGGCTGATAACAGGAGTATGACGGTTCCAGCACATGATAACATTGTATCAGCCTTGGCAGCATCTGTGACTGGAATGGTTGCTTCAGCAGGGCATGACTGCTCCGTGAAGCTGTGGAAATAATTATGGCTAAGTTATATCTTCCTATCCTAACTGCTGTACCAAATGTTCATAGAAGACTGGGAAATATATGCTGCGAGCTCCAGGATGAGAAAGTGATCCTTTCTTCATCAGCATTAGTTTCCTTGAGTATTTAAATAGTTGGTCCGAGTACGAGCATTTTATGGAGGAATAGAAGCACATCAGCGAGTCAGCAACTGTGTTTCTGTAAAATTTTACTAGTATCGCCATTTATATTTATGTTTCAACTTCACGCTGCCTTCTGTTTCTACATCTATATGTCGTAGTTTGTAATGGTTAGTTTTCCTTTTTTTTCATTTTCTTCTTCTAGTTTACCCGACCTAGATTTCGTGGTCGGTGGAAATGTTCTTTGCACAACGCTGGCTATGAACTTGTAAAGACCCGGGCCTAGTATTATATTCCATAGGACTGGGATAATGTTTTATAGCCTAAGGCATGTTAAATATGTCCGCACCTGAGATGGGAAACAAGATCAAGCTGTTTTCCTGCAAGTATTGCTTGACAAAACTATATATACTATGATTTTGGAAACTCGAATATGAGATTTGCACGTTCTACGTTCTTTGACATGGTGTTTTTTTTGGACACGATAACCAAAATACAAAATCTATCACAGAAGCCCATTTCTTGCTTTTATAGCAAAAGCTAGCTTCATAGTATGAGGCTGTTGAGGAAAAGAAGGTTTCAAAATTTACGCACTTTTTTCCTACCCCGGCCCGCAATCAATGGTGTAGAGTAGCTTCATAGTATGATGAATTTGTTTTATCTGCGATATTTCATAATAGGATGAAGAAGTATGAGTACTTAACGAGTAGCTTTTTTATGGCTTCAGCAATCTATGCACCAGTAGACGTAGGCCGGTTTCTTTGGAGTGGGTTTAAATCATCAATCAAGGACGCCTTAGTCTTAGATTCAATGGCTAAGGGAAAAGCCTATGTGGTCCCGCATCACTTCTTTCTGTACATGGTGCTTGGTAGGATGACTTGGGACTCTAGAAGGCCAAGCAACATCAAATCTGAGCCATGGGGTAATAAACTTTTGAACTTGTATGAAGCCAAGATCATGGCAATGCTAACAATTGAGTCAAGCCTTATGGTTACAGTGACTTTGCTATCCGATATTCAACATACTTTCATCCCTCGAGAGAGAACGAGGTCTTTGAGTGGCAAGAGCGAGTGAGGACAACAAACTGAAGGCCTTACCTCTTTGTGTTTGTTGGGGGCTTGGGGCCCCTCGCCCCCAAAATGACAGATCCAATTAGAGAGGAGTTGATTAATGTGTGTAAAAATGCTTGGAGCAGCCGTTGCAAATTGCTCGATTGTTTTCATAAAGATTATTTATGCAATAATCCTATTTATATAATCAATATATATAAACTTTTACCCGTTCTCTCGCAAAAATACAAACTTTGGAGTATTTTTAAATAATACAAACTTCACACCAAAATTCCTACAGTAGATCAAGTTGACGGGCGACCTTTAAAACAACTAAATTTTTTTCTAAAAAAACAAAAGTTCTTTCTTTCTCCTCCCCTTCCCCCAACCAACTGAAACCCCTCCCCTACCCTAACCCCACACTCACCCCCATCCCTCCCCACGGAACCACCCTCCCCCTCCCCCATAAAACCACCCCCGCCCCACCACAAAAACCACCCTCCCAGCCACAAAACTTCCTCCTTCCACACTGTCATAAATCACCACACCACCGTCAAAATAACCAAAAAAAAACAAATAGCGATAGATAATCGCCATCTCATATCATATCTCTATTACATAAGGGAAGGGGGGAGCAACGGTGTCCTCTTTTGAACTGACTATTTTACCCCCCTTCCCTTTCTAAATTACAAAAGGAACGGAGATAATAGGAATTAGTTGAAAAGGACTTTTATATAATTAGACTTAAATTTGATTCATCTTCATATAAAATTTTGAAAACAAGATGTGTATGAAATTTGATTAATTTATGACACTGATGAAAAGGTTACAAATTTATTTCTTTTTTTAAAATTCCAATATAAATTTTTGCCCAAAAGTTTTGCAAAATATCCATGTTCAGAAATAAATTTTGAAAAACAAAACAATATCAAACCTTTTTGCGAACAACTTTTGCAAAAATCCATTTTCAGAAAAAAAAATTTACATTAATTTGCGAAATCAGATTGTGTATCAAAAAGTTTAAATTTCATTTCACCTATAATTGAAACTCAAAGTGTTAAAATTTAGAAAAGGAGAAAAATAAAAAATGACCATTTCATGCGAAATCATATTGTGTATGAAAAATTTAAAATTTCATTTGAAATATAATTGAAAGTCAAAGTGTGAACATTTAGGGCCTGTTCTCCCCAGCTTATTTTCAATTCAGTTCAATTCAGTTCAGTTCAGATCAGTTCAGTTTAGATCAGTTCAGTTCAGTTCACATCAGTTCAATTCAGATCAGTTCAGTTCAGCTCTTGACAATACTTTTACTCTCACATATCACTATTCATTTCAGTTCAGTTTAGTTCAATTTAATTCAGTTCAGATCAGTTCAGTTCAGATCAGTTCAGTTCAGTTCAGTTTAGATCAGTTCAGTTCAGATCAGTTCAGTTCAGCTGTTTTATGCCGAAGAGAACAGGCCCTTAGAAAAGGAGAAAAATTAAAATGATGAAAATTTTTAAATATCAATTTGTGAAATCATAATTTAGAAGTTAGACAAGGAAAAATAACTGAAATTGTCATATACTTTTCGGTTACAATTTTGGGATCATAGAGAAATTACTGAAATCCATATCAAAAACTATCATAAATTACAAAAATGAATAAAAGCAAAAAAAAAAAAGGATATTTAGTAAAGAGCATCATACTGATTATAAAAGATTATGCGCATATAAGTCTTGAGAAACAAAAACTATTCAAAATCACAAAAATGAATAACAACAAAAAAAAGAACATGAAAGAATCTTATTCACAAAATGGAGGTGAAATTAAATACTAACTTGCATTTTCAGTTTGTTTACTACTTAGTATTAGGCCTAAAAATATCATCGCACGCATCGCGTGCACAAAAGGCTAGTATGTTAATAAACTATCTCCCCTCAAAAAACAAATATTTCAATAAACTATCATTCGAAATTTGATGCAAGATGAAAAATTAATATTAACTACAAAGTTCAGTAAAAACAAAATTCTACACATTTGTTCGATGCAACAATCAATCAAAGAGACAAAAATTCAGTCTAACATCCAAAAATCAACAGAAATCCATAAAAGAACATGCAAAAAATTTCAGAAACTCGGACCTAAGCAACTAAAATACGCAAATCAGATAACAACAAGTAATCCACAGGTGATCTTCGGAGAAAAAAGAGGGAAAATAAGTAGATAGAAACCGATTTTTGCGAAATCAAAACCACTAGAGCACCACCACCAAATTCGAAACAATCACCACCCCGAGCACCAAACTCGAACAAATCTGGGTTGTGGAGGTTTTGAAATTTGGTGTTAGTTTATAACGGTTGTGGAGGAAAGGAAGAGGAAGAGGAGAGGAGGTGCTGGTCAACCGATTGCACAAGAAAAGAGAGAAGCTTTAATGGCGGAAAAGAGAGAAGAATGAAAAGAAAAAAATGGAGGGAGAAGAACCAGAGCAAACTAAGAAGAAGGGGATATGACGAAAAAAAAGTCACGTCACCAGTTTACCTGCACCAACAAGTGACTAACCGGTCATGACTTATTGGAGGAATTTTGGTCAAAAGTTTGTATTATTAAAAATAATCAAAAATTTGTATTACTGCAAGAGATCGGGCAAAAGTTTGTATTATTCTAGTTAAAAAATCCTTCTGTTTTTATACGGATGGATGAGGTAAAAAAGGGGACCGTCAATGTAGAAGAGTTGCTGTCAAAGTTTTCTGACAATGATGTTTTGGCTATGAGAGAAGAGGTAATAAGCTTATTCCAAGAATCATTTACGCCCAAAATAAGTTGGAAACTACTGAAGATGCATTTGATGTGGCCGTTAAAGAGTTCTCAAGAGGATCAACAATTTGAGGAGAGAAATTCAAGAAGTGGAGTCATATTACTTCCCAGAAGATGGAAAGCATAGTTTATAGTTGGGATTCCTTCTTTTGAAACAAAGAGTACATAAAAGTGTAGGTAGTTAATTTTGAGTTATAAATGTATGTGAATTTCAAAAACTAGCTATGAGTAAGTTGTTGATTTAGTTATAACACTGTAATATTTGATTCCGTGTTTATTTTTCAACTTAACTCAAGTTAATTTCTTTGATCATTTCTTTAGTGAGAAAAACAACATAGCTATTCATCTTGATCCAATTTTCTTTAATCAGTGAGTGAATATAGTTTTTTCCCTTTCCATTTTCTTTAGTTTAAGATATTGTATGTTACTGAAATACTGAATGATGATACAGATATACAATATTGCCCAAGATTTATTACTTTCAGAATTACTGACCCCTATATTGTGTATTCAGACAAGCACATTACAAAAGAAACATCAAATGCATCTGCAAAAGAAACAAAAATCCTACTCATGCTTCTGAAATTTACCAGTCAAATAGTCTCCTAGCATCCTCAATCCTCTCAAGAACTTTCTTCACAGAAACATCAAATGCATCTTCAAAAGTCTCCAAACTTTTACGCGCATATATGATTCTTGGTATCAACTTAATCACCTCTTCTCTCATAGCTGATACATCTTTCTCTGATATCTCTGACAGAACTTTCTCAATACTGATTGTCCCATTTTTAATCCCTTCTTCTGGTATATAAACCGAATATGAGGTGTAAATCCCCGGAAGATGCCACAAGTATTGGGTGTAAGCCGATTTTGGGTGAAAAAAGACAGGGATACAACCAGCCAAGATCGAATCAAAAGTGGACCGTCTAGTGTAAGAGTCCCCTGGAGGCTGCAGACAGAATTCAGACTTCATGAACATCTCAATAATATGAGTAGGAGTGCTACACAAGTCATCATTTTGTGAGCAGTGAACTAGCGTGCAACTGTTGTTTGTCGCATTTTTACACTGACTGATCAGCTCCCCTCTGATTGAATTACTCTGCCAGGGGCGTGGGGCACCAGCAAAGACGAAGAGGAAGCTCCTTTTCGGGGATCTCCTCACTTTCCCCTGCCACTCGAGCACTTCAGTATCGCTCGAGGGATGGAAATAGGTCGGATATGGTACTCCAAATTCGTTGTCATAAGGATTTGATTCTATTGACAGCACTGTCATGTTCCTGCTTTCAGGCAATCTTAAAAGCTTGGTACCCCAATTGTTGTTATTATCACCAGCCCTGTTCAAATCCCAACTAATTCTTCCTACTACAAAGAAGTGATCCCTACCCATCATACGAGCCCACTCGGGCTTTTCCCTTACCCATTTAGTGAAATCTAAGGCACCTGCGTCCCTCACAGTCGTGTTAAACCCGCCCCAAAGAATCGGGCTCACTTGTAGGCTAGGGTAAAACGGAACATAGATTGCTGAGGCTAAGGAAGAGTTGCTAGTTAAGCATTCATATTGCTTCATTCTATTATGAAATATAACTGATAAAGTAAATTGGTTAGTACCATACCAACCTGTTTGGTTGAGTGGACGCCCAAAACCATTATTTTCCATATAAGGGCAGAAATCCCAAAACTGTATAAGAGTATGACAATCTCTTAGCAAGTCTTGGTTGAACCTTGGAGGAAGATCATGTATGTAAACGTAACGACCCGAGCAAAGATCAGGTGTTTCCTTGGTTGCAGTACTAATTCCCTCTTCATCAACCTTACTTGGAGTGACACTTAAAGGTCCAATGATTTTGCTAATTGAGATTTCATAAGATGATATATAGAGTAGGGCAGGTAATGCAAGGAACAATAATAAGCATGTTGCTATCATTGTATGAAATAAGTTCTGGCTATTTATGAATGACATTTTATTTGATCATTAATAATTAGCTTCTTAATGGTTGTTAAGGAGAGAAATGTTGATGTGAATGAAAGTCTTGGCTATAGAAATGATGAAAAGCATTGAGCAAGATTGTTTAGAGATGTTTAATGGAGAAGGCGGGTGTTTGACTAGGAATAATTAAGGCTTACTTTGAAAAACAAATTTCAGCTAAACAAGCAATGCATACGACATACGAGGAAAAATAAATAAATAAATTAATGCAGACATTTATGGAGAGTTATCAAGCTTTTTATATGGTGAATTTTTTTTATTTTAATTGCCAAATGTGTCTTCATGTGGAGAATAAATAACTTGTTTCCATGGGATCAAAATTGAAATAATTCTTACTACATCTTTTGGCAAATTGAGATTATGATAAGTTTAATTGATTAGAGCATCTGTCCTGATTTTAAGAGTAATTAACATTTTAAGATCGATTTCCTTCTTATTTTCATAGTTCTTTATACACTGAAATAATTCTTTTGACAATATTACAACACTTTCGTTAAGAGACTAAGAAATCTAAGCAGCTAAGCTCAATGAATTTTCAAAAACATGATACAGTTTTAAATAACGTATTGCTTTTAGTTTTTTTTTTCCTTTTGGGTGCAAAAGAGAGGGAAAATCTCAAAAAACAAAAATAAAGACAGAAGCAAACTAAGTTTAGGGCCCGTTCCACATTACAATGGTTTTCTTTTTTTGGTTTTTTCATTTTTCAACGTCATATGATATATATCTTATAATGAATAAAAGATTAGTCAAATTTACTGCGAATATGATGATTTTGAAAACTGATAACTAAAAAGTAAAAATCATTTTTTATGATTTCCCGTTTCCCGTTTATGGTTTTTAGTTTTCAAAAAACGGGAAATTGAAAACAAAAAACGATAACGAACGGGCCCTTATCTAATCGTTTTTGGCCAAGCCACACCACTAATTTCAGATATTAAGATAAAGTTTAGCACCGAAGGATTGAAGAGAGAAGAGAGAACTTGGAAGATGAAGAAACAACCAAATTAGTAATTTTTGACAATATTTCCTCCACTTTCTAGTTGCAAGGTTTCTTTATCTTTGATAGCATGTAAATGAACTATTTAACTAAACAACATCTATAATTACATAGAAAATATTGTTAAAGGGTACATGACTCACGAAGTATATGGGGCTCTGCTGCCCGTTCTTGTTCACCAAAAACACCGCTGCCACCGTCTTCTCAGATACCGAGATGTAGAGCTGTAATTTATCTCCCAGATCTGGCCGGGTTATTGTCGGTAGCTTTTTAAAGTGCGCTTTCACTTCCTCGAAAGCCTGCCTCTGCTCATCCCCCCATTCGAACTTCTTGTTTCCTATAAGGATTTTGAAGAACGGTAGGGCCTACTCAGCTGACTTGGATACAAACCTGGTGAGGGCCGCCATTCTTCCTGTCAGTTTTTGAATGTCCCGGATGCTCTTTGGCTCCGGGAGGTCGCTGATGGCCTTAACTTTGTCTGGGTTGGCGTCCAGGGGCGGTTCTAGGCATGTGCGGGGTGGGCGACCGCACCGGGCCTCCAAATAAAAGGGCCTCAAATAGTGTTTTGTATTATATTGTTGATTTATTATACAAAGTAGATTAAATGGACTAGTGGTAATGAAAGGGCCTCATATGCATCAGGTCACAGGTTCTAATCTCCTTAACCTTTTTATTAAGGGTCCAATTTATTATTTTCATTCTTTTAATTCACACGACAACCGAGACTGTCTTTTCTCCTTACTTCAATATTTACCAAGCATCTTTCCGAATTCCACATTCAGTCATTCATTACTATTTTTGTTTTTACAAAATTAAATAGCCCCTTTTCAAGAGAAGTTGAAGGGATGAACTTCAATTCTCAATTCAACGGATTAATCTTCAATTATTTCACTGAATTGATGATTAAGCCGTTAGAAATTGTCCAACTTGAAATTGTTGAGAAGAAGATGATATATAAGATATGTTTGAGGCTTGAATTTTTTAGTAGTTATACCCGACACAAGGTAAGCTTTATACTTTGGCACTTTGCAATTTTTTTTTTTTTTGACTTTTTCTATCCTTTATTTGATATTCTAATTGTGGCTTTTTTGTTATTTATATAGGCTATTGAGATTAGCTTGTTAATTATATCCAACAAATCAACTGAGAAGTCTGAGGGAGTTGAGTTATCTATTTCTGCAACAACATTGAATTTCGGGTGCTATCTTATCTCTCTCTCTTATGAATTTTTACAATAATTGTTTGTGTTTGTTTAATTTGTAATTTTACTTGGTATTTAATATGGTTCGAAAATTTCTCTCGGGACATGAAAAACGGCAAAAGAATAAGAGAGTTGAACAATTGATTCTATCTCAAAGAGGTGCTTTAGATAAGTTTTTTATAAAGGAACCACAAGTAGGTGAACAAACTGGAAATTCTGAAAATTTAGATGGAACTCATGTTGAGGGTGAGAATAATGAACAACAGGAGAATGCGAATTTTTTTGTTAATGATGATGTTACTGTGAATGAAGATGTTAACAGAGAGTTTAACCAATCTGCAGAAAATGTGCCCCAAAATAATGTTCATATTAATAGTACTGTGATTGATGATGTTAACAGAGAGTCCTTTTTATTTGATATATATGATCCCAGAAGATGGGATGGTCTTGATTCAAGTCAGATTGATATACTTGCATTAAATGGTCCTAAAAGAGACTTGACAATAATTAAAGGTCCTAAAGATAAATACTCTCGAAGATTTTCTTCAAGTTTCTATACAAGAACTTTGTCTAATGGTGAAACATGTGATAGAGATTGGCTTGTTTATTCCAAGGAGGTTGACAAAGTGTTCTGTTTTTCTTGTAAATTATTTAAAAAAGGTTTTGGAAAAGGTCAATTAGTAAATGAAGGCTTTAGTGACTGGACACACCTCAGTACTAGACTTAGAGAACATGAAACAAGTGTTGATCATGTTTTGAGCATGGCAACTTGGGGTGACCTTCGACATAGATTGCAACAGAATCAAACAATCGATAGCTTGCTCAAGAGAGATTTAACAAAGAAAAACAATACTGGAAAAATGTAATCTTGAGAATCATTGTTATTGTGAAGTATCTTGGTAAACAAAACCTTGCATTTCGTGGCAAAAAAGAAAAGTTATATCAATCTAGCAATGGAAATTTTCTAGGTCTAATTGAAATGGTGGCTGAATTTGATCCTGTAATGAAAGAGCATATTGAACGTATTAATACAGGCAAGATTCGTCACCATTATTTGAGTCATGATATTCAAAATGAGTTGATATTCTTAATATCTGGTAGAATTAGATCTATGATTATTAAGAAACTAAAAGAAGCAAAATATTTTTCAGTGATGCTAGATTGTACACCCGATGCTAGTCACCAAGAACAAATGACTTTAATTTTAAGGTGTGTTGATGGCTCTTTAAAATCATTTGAAATTAAAGAGTATTTTGTTGAATTTTTACAAGTTGATGATACAACTGGCCAAGGGCTTTTTCAAGTGTTACAAAATGTGTTGAATTCTCATGAACTTGATATTGATAACGTTAGAGGTCAAGGGTATGATAATGGAGCTAACATGAAAGGTAAAAATCAAGGTGTACAAAAAAGACTCTTAGATTTGAATCCTAGAGCGTTTTATACTCCATGTGGTTGTCATAGTTTAAATTTGGTTTTGTGTGATATTGCAAACACTTCATCAAAAGGAGGAGACTTTTTTGGAATAGTCCAACGAATCTATACTTTATTTGCTAATTCTACAAAGAGGTGGTCTATTTTAAAAGAAAACTTGAAAGAGTTTACTCTTAAACCATTGTCAGCCACACGATGGGAAAGTCGAGTTGAAAGCATCAAAGCTATAAGATTTCAAATTGTTGATTTGAGAGAAGCCTTACTTAAAGTAGGTGATGTGGATAATGAACCTAAAATTCAGAGTGAAGCAAAATCTTTAGCCAACAATGAGCTTGGTAGTTTTGAATTCTTACTTGCTACAATCATTTGGCATGAAATTTTAAAAGTTGTGAACTTGGTTAGCAAAGAATTACAATCTAAAGACATGTTGATTGATACTGCTATTGTTAAAATAAAGGGTTTAATATCTTATTTTAAAAGTTACAGGGATGTTGGTTTTGCTAAAGCCATGGATGATGCAAGGAAATTAGCTAATGAAATTGGAATTGAACCTACATTTCCTCACAGGCGTGTAATACGTAGGAAAAGACAATTTGATGAAATTAATAGTGAGGAAACATCTTTATCTCCTGAGGAATCATTTAGAATTCAATACTTTATCTACATTGTAGATCAAGCTATTGAATCTTTGCAAAAAAGGTTTGAACAATATGAATTATATGAGAATATCTTTGGTTTTTTGTTCAATTCTAATAAGCTGCAGTCTATGGATAACATGAAACTCCAATCTTGTTGTAAAAATCTTGAAGATGCACTCAAGAAAGGTGAGGTATCAGATTGTGATGAGAATGATTTATTTGTTGAGTTGAAATTACTTAGAGAAATGTTACCAAAAGAAAATATGGGAGCACTGGATTTATTGAATTTCTTGAAACGATTTACTTGCTTCCCAAATGTAACTACTGTATATCGAATACTTTTGACTATTCCTGTTACCGTTGCTTCTGCAGAACGAAGCTTTTCAAAACTGAAGTTACTCAAGTCATACTTGCGCACAACTATGTCACAAGAAAGATTAAATGGGCTTGCTTTGATGGCGATTGAAAGTGATCTTCTGGGAGAAGTTGATGTTGAAGGTGTTGTAGATGATTTTGTTTCAAAACATGCTATAAGGGGATCACTTTTTAAGTGAATTATTATTGCTTTTGGAAATCCTATAACCTGAAATTATACTTCATCAATGTGATATTTTGGGTTAATAAAATAGATGGTTTTTTTTATATATAAAAAAGTTATGATCGAGGGCCCAATTTTTAGATATTGCACGGGGCCTCGTTAAGTCTAGCTCCGCCCCTGTTGGCGTCAATGCCTCTTTCACTTACCATGAACCCCAGGAACTTGCCAGATCTCACCCCGAACACGCATTTTTTGGGGTTCAACTTCATATGATATTGCCGGAGCGTGGCGAAGGTTTCTTCCAAGTCAACGACGTGCTCTTCCTCTGTCAGGCTTTTCACTATGCTGTCGTCGACGTATACCTCGACATTCCGACCTTTTTGGTGCTCGAAAATCTTGTCCACTAATTTTTGGTACGTGGCACCGGCATTTTTGAGCCCAAAGGGCTTGGCTTTGTATGCATAGACCCCGGCATCCGTGATGAAAGCCGCTTTGTTTCTATCGGACTCTAGCAGGATGATCTGATGGTAACCAGAGAAAGCGTCCATGAAGCTTAGAAAGGCATGGCCGCTAGTAGAGTCCACTAGTTGGTCTATTCTGGGCAATGGGTAGCAGTCCTTGGGACAGGCTTTGTTGAGGTCGTTGAAATCAACACACATCCACCATGTCCCGTTTGCTTTTTTCACCATGACTACATTCGCAAGCCATTCAGGATAATAGTCACAGGGCTCAATGAAGTCTGCTGCCAGCAACTTGTCCACCTCCTCTTTGATGGCTGCATTTTTCTCACTGGAAAAAATTCGCTTCTTTTGTTTTACCGGCCAGACATCTTCATTCACATTCAGTCGGTGCACCATGAATTCCAGGTCGATGCCCGGCATCTCGTCCGCGGAGAAAGAGAAGATGTCGGCGTGACCCCTCAGCAAGGAAATCAGGTTAACTTTAACCTCTTCTGCCAGATCGGCCCCAATCTTCATGGTTCTTTCCGGCCTGTCCTGCTCTAAGCTTACTTCCTCTGTCTCTCCTTCTGGGTTAGGTCTCGGCTGATCTACCGGCCTTCCCTCGAAATTTTCCATTGACAGATCTTTTTTGGCCTTGTTTTCCAGCCTTCGTTTCTTCCGCTCTGACGGCGGTGTATCAGCGGGACGCTTATGGTCAGAGTGCATGAGAGCGATCAAGTAGCATGCCCTTGCCGACTCTTGATTCCCCCTGAGTTTCTCGGGGTTGCCGTCGTTTGAGGTATAAACCATTGTAAGGTGGTAGGTTGATACTACAGCTTAAGCGTCATGAATCAAGGGTCGTCCTATGATGGCGTTGTACGCCACCGGTACATCAACAATAAGGAATTCTACTAGCAGGTCTCTTAAGTGATATCCCTCCTCCAACTTTACAGCCAGCTTGATGGTTCCTTCTCGGATGACAGATGCCCCTGTGAAACCGATAACAGGATATGAGACCGGCTTTAGACATGTAGTGTCGAAGCCCATTTTTTCGAATGTCTCCTTATACAAGATGTTGGCAGAACTTCCCCCATCTACCAACACGCGATGCACCATTGCGGTTGATATCTACAGAGATACTACCAAAGGGTCGTCATGGGGGTAGACGATGCCCTTGGCGTCCTCTGCCGTAAAAGCCATAGATGGCATGGCTGGGGGTGCCGGCCACTTCTTGGCATTGTGATAGTTCACCTGGTGCCTGACTTCCTTCAAGCTTGCTTTAGCACCATGTATGCTTCCCCCTCTTGTCGGTCCACCCGTGATGACATGGATTTCAGTGATCCTGTCTTTGACTGGCCTTCTGTTGCCATTTTCATCTTCTCTAGATGGAGATTTTCGGTCAACCCTCGCTTGGTACTGGGTGAAATATCCTCGTCTAATGAGGTCTTCGATCCCGTCCTTGAGGTCTTTGCAGTCTTGGGTTATGCGACCGTAATCTCTGTGAAATTCGCACCACTTTGATTTATCCCGGCCTTTGTAATACATCTTCCTAGGCCTACACCACTTGTCATCATCTTTGTGCAACTCGTATATCTGGGCCCGTGATGTCGTGGGAGGAGTGTAGTTGTTGTACTTATCAGGTCTGCCTTCATGGTCCTTTTTCACAGAGTTACTTTCCTCTCTTCTATTGGAGGTGTCCGGCTTCTTGTCTTTCCGGTACTTATCATCTTTGCGGTTTTTTTCCTTATCCTTCTCCTCTGCTGCAGGCCTCTTAGCATTTGATGCTTTGTCAAACTCTTCCCTCCCGGATGAAGTCGTTTGCCTTGCCCAACACCTCTGTGAGGCTTGTTAGCTTCTTTCGGCCCAAATAACTCCTGAAGGGAGTTCCTTCCTTTAGTCCTGTCATGAGAGCTAGGACGGCAACATCCTTCTGGAGGGTAGGAATGGTGACAGCTTCTGCATTAAAACGCCCGACATAGTCTCTCAGACTTTCTGTCTCCCCCTGTTTGACCGACATCAGCTCGCCGGTGGTCTTCTCCCTGCGTTTGTTGCTAACAAAGTGCGTAACAAACATTGATGTAAGCTGGCGGAAGTCAAAGACTGTTGCCGGTGGTATGCTTTTGAACCATGTATGTCCCAGTCCAGTCAGTGTAGAGGGGAACACCTTGCACCATACTGAGTCAGTGTCGGTGTATAGCAGCATGTGCCCCTCATAGGCCGATATATGGTCTTCCGGGTCAGTCCTACCGTGATACTTACATGTCGGCATCTTGATTTTCTCCATGGGCTCTTGGAGAATAGCAGTGGAGAATGGCGAATTCCGCAAAGATACCGGTGCTTTTCACCGGTATTCACTTCCCTTCCTTAGATGAGAGGATTGCTGTTGGACCTCTGTGTCTTGCGCTTCCTCCTCCTCTTCTTCTTCTCCCATATGCTCTGTGGGGGTTTTGGAGTTGGTCACCTGATCCTGATCATGTCGGCCTTGCTCTCCTGGCGGCCCGTCCCAGGGAACGAAGTTTTCTCATTGGGTTGTGGGCTCTGCTCAGAGGTCGCTTAGCGGGCGGACCGGTCGGTGGGGTATGGCTTGCCATGGCTTGGAAGACCATCGCAGCACTCCGAAGTTGTTCTGGGGTAAACATGTGCTGCAGGGTATGGAAGATGTTTTCTTGGGGAGTCTCAGGGTTTTTTCTACCTTTGTCAGTGAGCGGCCGACCTTGTCTTGTGGCCGGCAGCGGAGTTGAGAATCCTGGGGGGGTTTTCTCAACGGGAACATTGTTTTAATCTGTTTCCGGCATCCCAAATTGCTGATTAGGATCCATGGGGGTTAACTTGTTTGTAAGAAATGGCTTAGACTACAAGGTATTGTTCGCCCCTCCTTCTAGGGCCAATTGTTCCGGTATGGGACAAGTTTTTAGGGTACAAACCGGGAGGCCTTTAGTCAATCTAGCCGGTTCAAGTTCCTGCAAGAAAGAATACGTAAACTAGCCTCGGGGGTTGATCCGAGGAACGCCCCTCCGATGCCTAAGTCAGTTTTGGGAAACACAGGTAGGTATCAAGTATAGATTTTTGGGATTCGTGAACGTATCTTATGACTCAGATCAACGGGAGGGTACCCGAATAGGCCCGTATACAGATTGGGCCCTGTATTTACGGGGGATATTCTAAGTATATTCCTTCAGGATATACTTTTATCTCATAAGCAACCTTTATCTTTTAGGCCCGTAGGCGCTGGTGAATGAGGCTGAATCAAGCCCAAGCCCTTGGCAGAGGGCCCGGAGATAGATGCCGGCTAATCATCGTAATGGAACCGGCATGACAAAGTGAACAGCTCAGTGATAAGCTTGTGTGACCACAACCATGGACATCGGTCTAGTTAGACCGGTATGGCACTTAATCAGCCCCCATACAAAGTGTTTTCTTGGTTTATTATTATTCCTAAACAAAGTTTACTTACAAGAAGAGAAAAATATCATATATCAATCAAACAAAGTTAAATAAGCTAAAGTAAAACCAGTAATATCATTTATGCTCAGGTTGCATTATTTTAATAAGCTGTCCTCGTTAAGTTAGGGTGTATATTCTACATTAGTTTATACTCTGTGGAGTATGTTAGATTAGTGAAGGCTCTGGAAAATAATTAGTGCTAGTAAATCAAGATACAAAACTATGCTAAATACATTGTTACCTTATTCTTCTCCCTTATTGATTCATACTATCTTCTGTAATATTTGTAATCTTATTCCTCTGATCTCTGTAATCTTGTTAATGTAATCTTTTTCAATTAGTCAATATTTCTCGTAAAGACTATTTGTAGTCACGTAATATGTTAATAATAATCATTAAACATTTATCTAAAGTTCTAAACTATTACAAAATATCTCTATTATATCTCTATTATATAAGAGAAGGGGGAGCTATGTTGTCCTCTTTTGAACTGACTATTTTACCCCCCTTCCCTTTCTAAATTACAAAAGGAATCTCAAAATTAAAATCGGAACTCAAAAAAAACTACCAAAAATTAATTTATAACACTCACTCACAAATCACTCACAAATCACTTAAAAGAAGAAACTTTACAAATCACTCATACAATTAAGAAAATCATGTTATAAAAATCACGCAAATCACTCAAATAATCAGGAATTTATTAAAACTTAAAATTAACATACAAAGTAAAACTAATAACCTAGAACGTCAATACATAAAAAAACTTTACTACAAAAATTTACTTACAAATCACTGTTCTCAAGAACCATTCACAATTACATACTCACAAAAGTTACCTATAAACACAAATTTGAGAAAAGCATAAGCTTTTGACGCCGATATCACACATTCATCCATCGACAATTTGCGAACTTCGAAAAAGGTAAATAATTCTTTTAACCTTCAAAATTATTTTACATTAGTTGAAATAAACAATAGCAAATTAGTTGACTGTTATGTAGTTAAAAAAATGGAGATGACAACAATGAGTTCAAAAGGGCTTTTATACAATCAGACTTAAATTTAATTCATTTTCATATAAAACAAATTTAGTTTTTTCTAAAAAAATGCCAATATTTAAATTTTTGCCCATAACTTTTGCAAAAAGTCCATGTTCAGAAATAAATTTTGAAAAACAAAACAATATCAAACTTTTTGCGAACAATTTTTGCAAAAATCTTTTTGAAAAAAAAACTAAATTAATTTGCGAAAAGTAACGATTTTTGTTTTTCTAAAAAAAATCCAATATCAAATTTATGAAAAAAATCAAAATTTCATTTCAAATATAATTAAGCTCAAAGTGTTAAAATTTAGAAAAGGATTAAAATTGAAATGATGAAAATTTTTAAATATCAATGTGCAAACATAATTTAGAAGTTAGACAAGGAAAAAAAACTGAGGTGTATTTGTAGTGAAATCATAATTTAGAAGTTAGACAAGGAAAAAAAATTATTTACTTTTTCATAGTGTTTCCTATATATAATGAAACTTTTACATATATTTGGACCTATCTCTTTCTATTATATAATAGCGATTAATTATCAAGGTAAAAAGGTTTATTTAAAATCATTCAAGAATTAAAGTACAACATATCTCTATTATATAAGGAGGGGAGGGGCTATGGTGTCCCCGAATGAAGAGACTATTTTACCCTTTTCCTTTCTAAATTACAAATCCAATTACAAACCAAAGGGAGATTCAAATAAAAATACTGAAAATTAAATTATAACAATCACTCACAAGTCAACTTAAATCATAGAATTGCATAATTTACATTATACAAAACACTCAAACAATGAAACTTTACAAAAACCAAAAAATTGACTTACAAACTACAACCAATACACTACGTCAATACATACTCACAAAAATTTGACTTGAAATCCAAGTGTCCATTTCTTCACAATATATGAATAGTGTACTTAATTTAAAAATAACTAAAAAATTATAATATTAGAAATCATAGATAAATTCAATAAAATTTCTATTTTGTTCATAGAAGTTTGACCTTGAAAAAAAGAGACGGGAGAGACTTAAGTGACAGAGACAAACCAATTAAATTTTGCAACTAAAAATAATTATACTTTGTATGTATAATGTTCAAATTTTGACTTTTATATAAGTCGGAAAAAATCGAGTTTCTGTCTTGAAAAGAATTCAAGCACGCATCGCGTGCAAAAAATACTATATTTATATAAACCAAGAGGAGAACTATGGCGTCCCCTCTTGAAAATACTTATATATCCTTAATCTTACAAAAAATAATAAAGAAAAGATTTTCTTAATTCTTTTCTTATTTATAAACTAGTATTTGGGCCCGGGCGTTGCTCCCGGTTGGTATTGTGCTACCGACTTGATATGCATTTTTTCCATTCCCACTAAAATATATTAAGAAAAACTCAACATTTAAAAGGTACAAATATAATAATTTGGAAACTTAAAGCATGATTAAAATTTGGTTAAGATGGTAATTGTGTCATGTATAATAGCAAGAGGTCATAGGTTTAAATCTTGTTGCAAGTCAATTCTACTTTTGTTAATTGACATGACTTATGTACACATTGGACAATTCTAAGGGCTTGTTCTCTTCGGCATAAAACAACTGAACTGAATTGATTGGAGTTGAACTGAACTGAACTGAACTAATTGGAACTGAACTGAACTGAATTGAATTGAATTAAATTGAATGTAATAAATATATAAATAATATTTAAACAATAATAATATGAATATTAAATAATAATTATAATGATAAGTAATAATAATGAATAATAATAATAGTATTTTTGATATTTTTAAATGATAGTTATAAATAAATAATATTAATAATCATAAATTAATGATAATAATTAATGATAATAATGATAATTAATAATAATTAGTTTATATTATTTGTATTAATATATTAATACTTGATGATGATATATAATAACAATAATATCTAAGAAGTAAATTAATATTACTATTTTAATAATTGGATTTAATAATATAATAATATTTAGTAATAAAATAATGATTGGTTTGGACCGCAAAAGTTACATCATAAACCGTCTTGAAGCGATTTGATTGGTTTATGGGCTAAAAACATGGGTTTATTTGTGCTTTAACCTAAACCATGTTCATCCTAATAATAATAGTAATAATAATGAGTAAAGCTATAATAAGCAAAATAATATATAGAAACAACAACAACAACAACAACAACAACAACAACAACAACAACAACAACAACAACAACAACAACAACAACAACAACAACAATAATAATAATAATAATAATAATAATAATAATAATAATAATAATAATAATAATAATAATTAATAGTAATGATATAAAAATAAATAATAATAATAATAATAATAATAATAATAAGAGTAATTAGTAAAATAAATTATACCAACATAATAATAATATTTAACAAATTGGTTATAAAAGAATGAAGCTGAACTGAACTGAACTGAACTGAACTGAACTGATTGGAGCTGAACTGAAGTGATTGGAGCTGAACTGATTGGAGTTGAACTAAGCTGAACTGATTGGAGGTAAACTGAAAATAAGCTGGGGAGAACAGACCCTAATTGAGTAACAGGGGTGTCATGTGGCGTGTATACATTGCCACACACGCCTTTTAATATATTTGTACTAGTCTTCAATGCACGCGATGCGTGCGTCAATTGTTTGGGTCTATTCTTAATAAATTTCATCTAAATATAATTTAAGAAGTAAAATTTATAATTATTGTTTTACTAGAAACTAATGTAAAGTGATTAGAAATTGTAATAATGAACATTTAGATATAAGGTCTTATAGTCAATTTAAATTTGTGATTTTTTTAAATTAAATAACTATTTTTCTAATTATGTCAAGTTACTTTGTTAATGTTTACTTAGTTTAACTTATCATTAGAATTTTGACCCCATCTTTAAATTAGGAAAGTATATAGTGTAGAAGATTTGAATATCCAATTATATATTTAGCTAAGGACAAAAAAGACTTTTAAAGGGAGATACCATAGCTTCCCCTTGACTTATAATATACTAGCTTTTTATGCACGCGATGCGTGCGATGACATTTTAAAGCCTAATTATTACTAAGTAGTAAACAAAAAGCAAATGCAAGTTAGTATTTAAGTTCACTCCATTTTGTGAATAAGATTCTTGAAATACAATCAAATAGTATTTAAAAACACTTTAATAAATAAGTATAAGTATTGAAATTGCATTTGTAACTACTTTTTTGTTGACATTAACTAATTTTCTTGAAAATCCACGCACACTCTATAGCCCAGTCAACTTCAAATATGTAATCAACGGTGTGGAACTGATTAATTCCATGGTGTTACTTGGTGGATGTAAAAACCATGAGTATTCTTTGAAACCGAAAACATTCATAACTTTGTTGAAAACTGTTGCTCTTCCATTAGGCTGCAATTAATAGAGATATTAGTTTTTAGTTGTAAAACGATACGTTAAAAAAGTTTGGAATACTTGACAAACCTGTTGAAGTAGTGATTTGATTTCAGTCGGAGTACACCGCAACATGTGTTGAGTTAGGTCTTCATCAATGTTACTCCCATTTACCACTCTTGTCAGAAATAATGAGTCGAAGCATTAATCTGTCAAGGAAAACACAATTAATAAGATTTGTGAATATTTGTAATATATGTAGATTAATGTTATAAAGTTTATACCTTGGAATAGTTGCAGCATTTGTTAGATTGCACCGTACACATTTATAGACCGTTTGGGTGATGACAATTTTTCATTACATGCTTCGTAAATAATCTCATCAGGTTGTGACTCAATACGCCTCACATGAGCGACTAATCGACAATAATGAACCTATCATAGAAAACAACAAATATTCGTTATTTTGTTTTGTATTGATAATTCCACTAATAAACAAATTGAAAAGGTTTATAGTTATTTACACTCTTATAGTAGGTAATTTAGATATCCGAGTACGAATGGCATTATAAACTGCAATTGATGAATGCATTGCAAATGGACATGAGCGGAAAGCCGCAACCCGTTTCTGTGCCAGTTTCTCGGTGTCATACCTGAATCGGCAGTATGTGAGAATCAATTTATATACATAATAAGGTGCGTATAATTTTTTTTGATTAGTTGATTGGTGTGAAACTGAATGTTGCATACCATGCAGATAATAAACTGGTAAATTTGTTCTCTGTATTTAAGTATATTCTGCTGTAATAGCCGGTCGTAAGATATACCCCTGTTGACATAAATGATTCCAAAAATTAATCTTGGTCACCATATACATATACAAATTTAAAAGCAATATCTTTGTTGTATGAAAAGGGATGTTATTCATACCGTGGTAATTTTTCAGATGAAGCCCACATGCGACAACAATTGAATGTTGTTTCCCATAATCAAATGGTCCATCTCCGAAGACATGAACATAATCATTCCAAACAGTTAATTTGATAATGATCCACCTGGAGAGAATAAAGTTAAAAAAAGCAATGCACTATAATAATAAATTGTGATATTAAATAAAGAATGTGCACGTAGTGTTATCCATTATTGCAACATCTCTTTTAAAGAGTTGTTTCCAACCGTTGAATCGGTGATACATCAAGGAGTATTCCAATGACATCTGAGAAACGTTCACCATGCATTAAATATGTGTTTTCGTAGTGACAACATGTATATGGTTGGAAATAAATAGACTTTACCGAATAATTTGTCACTGCAATAGACACGACGCCATATATGAGATAACGGCACTATTTGCAAAAAAAAGTGGGCATTGCAAGGTCATCTTATCTTCAAGAATGACATAAGATGCATCAGTCAATAACATCTGTCTGGAATCGTCAACAATGTCATTTGTGTAGTCAGCAGGCACTATTACAGAGGAGCACATAGATGTAGCCGTCTTGAAATCCCAAGAAATCTCTCAATATGGGGGACAATACAGTACACTGTATGCCATCACCCTATAAAGCAATAATGATAATAATTATTATGGGTGTAATAATGGAAAGAAATTTCCCAATATAATAAGAGTTATTTATAAATTTACCTCACTATCCACAAAAAGCATTTTCCAAATTTGTTTGCAAGCTCCACGATGTGTGAAGGTGAAGATGTCAAAATTATGAACCAATCGTGCTCCACATCATATTTTCGTACTCCGCAAGGAAATAAATGAGCAAAGGGTGTACAATGATATTCCATCCTAACAATTACCACAATTACATCAAATATATAAAACATCACTTTCAATTGATACTGTTAAATCAAAACATCCGTGCATTAAAACCATGTGTAAACTACATACTATCAAAAGTATAATTCATAACATTTATTAAATTTCATGAAATATGGTAATAAAATATTTGAATGTAAGATACACTATGTAGAAAGTAACAAAACTTCCTTGTACACAATATTTTTTGTGAACACTCCTTTATTTCCTCTAATCTTTCCATTGTCGACCGCAATCTTTGTCGTGTTCTCGGAAATTCCACGCGAAAGTGCAACATACAACTGCCCATGGCTAAATACATGATCAGGAAGATATATCCCAACATGTGGGATGGTTTGCCCTTGAGACTTGTTTATAGTTAAACCAAAACTCAACTTTACAGGGAATTGCTTTCTGACCATCTCAAAAGGTAACCTAATATCTTCAGCAGTTTTCAACGGAATTCTTGGCAAAAAGACCCTGTTTCCCCTTGCATGTCCAGTTAAAATCTCAGCATCGATGAAATGATCCTTTAGCGAATGGCAAAGTAGTCGGTTCCATTACAAAGACCATTTTTAGGATCGATATTCCTGAGAAGCATTAGAGGAACGCCAGGTTTCAGTTTGAGCACATGTGGAGGCAGTCCTGACGCGACAATTGAATTTAGGAACTCTTGCTGATACAGGTTTCTTGTATCATCAGGCACTGAATCAAATGAGTAGTATGTTCGTCCTTCTCCGAGAAATCGTTCGATAACCTTGTCATTGATTCTATCAGCATTTTCGTTCAATGGAGTGATGATTGCTCTTTCAACCATAAAATTTCCATCACCGATGTGTTCATTTAGATTGGGGAAAATTTGATCAATCAACCCATCAATCGAGGTATCAGCAACAGTAGGGATAACCATGTTACTCGGCAATTTTATCATATCAGCAACAACTCATGCTTTCTCTCAATTGCAGAACCGAAATATGGTTCCATAGTGGAGACCTTATCAAGTATGCATCAATCATTTGAGCTCTTGTCCCATTTCTCACAACAGGTAGAACTTGCCTGAAATCCCCACCAAACACAATTATTTTTCCCCCAAATGGCAAGTCATTTCCCATTAAATTCTTAAGTGAACGATCAGCTGCTTCAAACTGATACTTATGTGTCATTGGTGCCTCATCCCATATAATAACTGAAGAATGTTTTAAAAGAATGCCGGTTTTTGAACCCTTTGTAAAGGTGCATGACGATGAGCTATCTGGTTTTAAGGGTAGTTGAAAAGTTAAGTGTGAAGTTCTTCCTTGGTGCAACAATGTGGCAGCAATTCCAGAAGTCGCGGTTGGGATAGCTATCTCACCTCTACCTTTTATAGTAGCTAATATAGCTCGATACAGATATGTTTTTCCAGTATCACCGGGACCATCAACAAAGAAAGCACCACCATTTTTTAAAGTGATAGCATTCATCATTGTGTCATATGCATGTCGTTGATCGGCATTCAACTTACCTATGCACTCGGTATCCTCAGTAGGAACTGGCACTGAGAAATACTCCTCCATCACTTCAGATAACTCGTCAATATTTTCAACAGATTCTGGTAAATTTGGCAATTCATTAGTCTGATATTTTTTCCTGAGCGGTCGTAATAAGCGATCCAAGTCTTTAAGAAGCTTGTAAGTTAGAATTTCATTGTTGTTTGTCGTTGTCGAAGACGGTAATCCTCAACCAAGTGTAAGAACTCATCCACAGTGCACGTAACCCAGATGGTTGACAATATATTAAGATAGTTGCAAATAATCGTCTCAGTGTTCTTACCTGACATTCTTAAGACATTGACGTACTTTCATCATTCTCAATAAGACCTAAGGACTCAGCTGCAGCTCTAAAGGTAGGGTGGGGTATCCCATTGACAGTCCTTAAATGATCATATGATTGGGGCCCTTTGACATGGTTTAGTAACATTCTTAGGTAAAACCTTTCAACATCCAGAGGCGAAGCTACATACAATCGACCAATTACTCTCGCGTGGTTTTCCTTCGGCGCCACTCTGCGTGGAATTAATCCATCTATATTTTTCTGGAAATTCTCTATATAGTAATTTTGGCTTCAGGATCTACTGAATTCATCTTGAAAAACTCAGTCAACATTGTTTTGGAGTTCCTTGGGTCAGCCAAAAGCTTTCGATAGGCTGGTTTCCTTCGAATCTAACTTGGTGTATGTTTGGCAAGTGAACTTGCAGACGGGTTCATCCGAGTCATTGGAAATTTGTAAAATTTCCACATAGCTTCAGGTGCACAAATCCATCTTGCATCAACGAACTGTGCAATCTCATCCCCTTTATGAACTTCCATGGAAACTCTATCAGAACCCTTATGGATGTATTTGTATAAATATTTGACACACTTAATGTGCTGCATATCTCTACATTAATGTGACAATCATACTTATTCAACAACCACGGGTTATACGGAACTACCCACCGATTATCTACAGTTACTCGTGAATTCTCACGTAATGGTACAGGTGGAGCATCTTGACGCCGACGGTAGATGGGATATGAGTCATTTCCTTGCTTTGTACAATTAGAGAATGACTTAGGAAACCCTTCTTACAACTCCCTTGTTTCATGCATGGTGAACGTGGATTCTGGACACCACATGGGTTGTGAATCATGTGTTTAAGAATCCTTTTATGGAGCTCTGGTTCTTGTTGTTGGTCAGGAATTTTGCTCTCCTATTTTATCTAATCATCAGGAGTGGCAAGCTTGTCACTTTGGTCAAGAATTAGTAACATATGAACATGTGGAAGCCCTCGTTTTTGGAATTCAATCACATATACATAAGCAACTACCTTCCCGAGAACATTCCTTTCTAACACATCCTTTTTTAACTCCTCGAGTTTGGCATTGAAATACCCTTGTTAGCAAGTGTGGACGATCATGAGGTTGTTCGCCAGGTAGTAATTCTACTACTATTTCTGACCACGACGGATTGCACATCATAGTAAGGAATATGTTTGGCTTGCCAAATTTGTGCACCAAAGCCATTTTCGTTGATGCATATCTCGCAGACTCCCAACAAATGATGATGGAAGTATAGTTCTTCGTCCAACATTTTCTACATGTAGGTAAGAAAGTGCACAAAATAAGATTCAAATAATATAGGTGTCTATATTAAAGTAGATAATTGTGTCTTGGTTGAGTGCAACCCATCTCAAATTGGATGCTTGCATCACAGTTGTCCACAACAAATTGTTGAGTTAATCAGCCAGCTCTTAAGTCTATAGAATCATAACATTCTCTCATATATTTCAAGTATAAATTGGTGAAGCAGTTAGAATATTCATAATGATTAACATTGAGGATGGAGAATGGTGGTGATATTCTATGTACCTGAAACATATATGAATAAAATTCTCGGCATGTTATCTTCTTGCCAGTTAAAGATCTGGTGTTTAAATCCCAACCGTAAGAGTCTTAAGGAAATAATAGAGGATATCGTAGTGGATCGTAATAGCCTGCAGTCTCTTTGATAGACATAAGTCGTCCAGTGACGGACTCTACCATGACATCCCTTTCTTTCAGGTTGGCAATATCATCACCTCCGACAACAACTGCTGCAACTTGAGAGGCTGAAGGCATTGAATATATTATGTTGGTTAAGAGGTTGCTCTTTTATGACAAACTTGCATTCTTGTATGTCATCTCGTTGAGCGAGATGTCGGAGAGTACAAACAAAAGGATTGTGCTCGTTCAAAATATTTTTTATCCTATCAATGATATCCACTCTTAACGTTGCATTTCCTGCCATTCGGTGCTCATTTTCATGCTCGGTATCATATATGTACATTTGAAGGAATCGAGGACGATCATTTGAGTTCAAAGGTAATATCCACCAATACGATGATAAATTGAACCGTGAGCACGATATGTGTACACACCTTGACGTGCGTCGGCTAATTCATCATCTATAATGACTCCCATTGAAGTAAATGCGAAAACATGATTATACTTTCGAATGTTCAGTCTGAAATGTTCCCCATCCTCTCCTTGATCAGAATAGAGGCCTAGTAGAGCAGATGACAAAGGGAATTCAGGTAATCTGACCTTCCCGCTCAAGCAACATAATTCTGATGATTCACAACTGAAAAGTCGTGCTTGACAGTGTGGACATGTTGTCACTGGAGGTAGACTGAATATGGGAACCCCATTACTCTCTTGGTAATCCCTTGCACAATTGTGATATCCACGTCGCCCGACCTTCCAAATCCTTATTCCAGAAGTTGCCGCTCCTGGCGTGTTATTGACATTGGAAGTGCTACTTTCACCAACACAGTAGTGTCGAGTCGGCATGTTACTTTCAATTGCAATCCCATAATTATTGTTGGCATTAATGTCAAACAATAGTTGCACTGCGTAAGAGATCGTATAAATTAATTGAGTAATGAAATTTTAGGCAAATGTTTATGTCTAGTTTAGATATATACGATTATGTCTTCCATGATCATGTGTGACATGACTTTGGTGATTAGTGATGTCTACCATAGGCATCCTTATATTTGAAGAAGTAGGTACATCACGTTGATTCACAGTCTGACGTTGTCTTTCAGTGGTGGGTGAGTCAAATTGAATGTGCAAAGGTGTTACACTATCATCTTCTCGTCTAGCTCGCCTTCTTGCATTTTCAGAATCTCTTTGTACAGGGGTCATTGAATTTCTTCGTATCCTTTTATTTTCCATCCATCTAATCCTACGTTCTTGAGTAATTTGCAATTCGAAGTCGTCCATTCTAAAATCTATATCATATCTAATGTAATATTTTTAGTATAGTCTAAACATATGAGTAGACATGACGCACTACTTTTTAAAAAAGAGATTAACTTGAACTAATTAGCCATCTTTCATGGCTAGAAGAAAATCACATCCTAGAAAGTAAGCTATTATTACACGTTAACCCATAAATCGAGTTTGAATTCTCTTCAACTATTATCACTTTATCATCCATATTAGAAATTATATAAAAAACCACCCTATATAAAAAATTAAAATATCTCTATTGTCCTTTTCCTTTCACTTAAAATGTCCTTTATCCTAACTTAAAATCTCCATAAAGACACAACCCAAGATTAAAGCCTAACTTCTAATCAACCTCCATCCTCAATAAAATTCAAGCCTTTAAATCTTAACGGACAAAGTCCATAACGAACGTTATCTTTAGGGACTGTTCTCCCCAGCTTATTTTCAGTTCAGCTCTAATCAGTTCAGTTCAGCTCCATTCTTTTATAACCATTTTGTTAAATATTATTATTATGTTGGTATAATTTATTTTACTAATTACTCTTATTATTATTATTAGTATTATTATTATTATTATTGTTTAAATATTATTTATATATCTATTACATTTAATTCAATTCAATTCAATTCAATTCAATTCAGTTCAATTCAATTCAATTCAATTCAATTCAATTCAATTCAATTCAATTCAATTCAATTCACTTCAGTTCAGTTCAGTTCAGTTCAGTTCAGCTCTAAAAAATTCTAGTTTGTTAGAGTTTTAACTTTTTTATTAAGTGGATTTGACTGCTGTTTTTATGAAATGTGTTTGGTAACACTTACCTGTTTGACAAAAGCTGGTAAGTATTTGATGTGTAAAATGACAATTATAGACATGATTTTTATTAGTTTATTTTACTGTTTATTACTACCTCCGTTTCTTTTTAATGGTTACACTTTGACATTTTACACTATTCACAAATTGCACTTTGACCCTCGTTTGTGATTTACACGTGAATAAAAACATTGTCATGTGGGATCTTGTTAGATTCGTATTAGTATGTATTTTATTAATATGTAGTTTTTATATTTTTTACAAATACAAAATTAGAGATATAAAGGCTCAAAGTAGTGCATCGGCATGCGTGAAAAGGGTAAGTGTAACAATTAAAAAGAAACGGAGGTAGTATTATTTTTAATAATTTTTTATTTTATTGTTGGTGTTATTATTATTATTAATTTTGAGGGGAAAATAATTCAACTTAATTGTTATTATTATTATTATTATTATTATTATTATTATTATTATTATTATTATTATTATTATTATTATTATTATTACTATTATTATTATTGAATTAAGTACAGTAGAATTTTTGAATTAAGTACTACTAACTATTATATACTACTAATTTTATATACAGTAGAATTAAAGTTTATATAATAAGATTCTTATATAATAGAGATATTAAAAGTTAGTAGTATATAAAATTAGAGAATTTTGAAATATAAGAACCTTTTTACCCCTTTCCCTTATGTATGCACACAATCTAATTCTTATTCATTTAGATAATACTCGATGCGTGCACAAATTATTAAGTTTATTATACTTCTACTAATCTACTTCTAGTGTTTCTACTGCCCCTTTCTAACCCCACCCCCTTCAGGCCTTCTCTCTCCTCCTCCCTCACTTCCATCTTATTTCTTTTCTTCTCGCTCACCATCTTCAAGCATCGTTATCATCATCATCAAGCTTGTTTTTAATCCCCTCAAAATCTCATCATCATCATCATCAACCTTTCTTTGTTATCCTCTTCATCAAGATCTAATCATCTGATTTCATCTTTTTATTCCTAAAATTAATGGATCTCACCATCATAAAGCGTCGTTTTTTGAAGGAACCCCCTTACCCAGTTCATTTTGTCTCTCCTCTCACTGTATAATTCCACTACTTTTTCTAACTATTAATTCTCTTTCTCCTCTCACTACAAATCTACAACCCATATTTTGAAGGAACCCACTACCCGGTTCATCAAACTATGCCTTATACAATAACAAAATCAACCATTTCAAGTATTAAGCATGCGCAGCAGTAGATCTAATTCATCAAAAAGAAACTTCTGAAGGAACACAGTTCATGAGAAATCCATCAGCCGTTTGAACCCACTTTTGAAGGAAGCAAACCAACTTCAGTTTTTTCTTGGGTCGATTTTATAACAAAGAAAGGTAATTCGCAAATTAATGTAATTTTTGTTTTAATCCGAAAAGTATAAATCAATCTTTCCAAAATTTAATCCGAAAAGTATGCATCAATTTCAGTTTTTTTTTTCCCTTGCCTAACATTTAAATTATGATTTCACAAACTTATATTTAAAATTATTTGAAATTTTCTGTCAGAGTTTGATATTGGAATCTTTTTGAAATAACAAAAATCGTTACTTTTATCTTATTTTCTGATTTAACATGAAAATGAATTAAAGTTAAATTGTATAAAAGCCCTTTTTTTCGATTTCAAAATTTTACAGTTGTCTTGGTGCTTAATTTCACTGTTTGTTTTCACAAGATAATCTTTTTTTTCTGAAAATGGTTTTAGCAAATTAATGTAATTTTTTAGCCGAAAATTGATTTTTGCAAAAGACGTTGGCGAAAAGTTTGATTTTATTTTTTTCAAAAAGTATTTCTGAAAATGAAGTTTTTGCAAAAGTTATGAGCAGAAATTTTAATATTGGAATTTTAAAAAAAAAAATTAAATTTGTTACTTTTATCTTGTTCTCTAATTTCATGTGAAAATAAAGAGTTAAATTTAAGTCTAATTGTATAAAAGCGCTTTTCAACTAATTGCTATTATCTCCCCTTTTTTCTGTTACTCGACTACATAAAAATAGTTATTGTTTTTTCAACTAATTTGAAATAAATTGCAAGATTCAAAGAATTGTGTACCTTTTTGGAAGTTTGCAAATCGTCGATGGACAAATGTGTGATATCCCCGTCGAAATTTTACGTTTTTTTTACAGATTGTTATGCATATCGTGTATATGTAAAGAATGATTTGCAAGCGAATTTTGTGAGTTTTTGAGAACAATGATTTGTAAGTGAATTTTGTGAATGTTTTTTTTATGTATTGACTCCCTACTATAAGTGATTTGTGAGTTAATTTTGTGTGTTTTTTAGAACAATGGTTTGTAATTTAATTTTTAGTTTTTTTTTTTGTAAAGTTTAGTGATTGTGTGATTTCTTCAACGTGATTTTCTCAATTCGTTTCCTGATATAAGTGATTTGTGAGTGATATAAGTGATTTGTGTAATATTTGTAAAGTTTCCTGATAATATTTGCGAGTGAGTGATTTTCTCAATGTCTAATTTATGTGGCTTTGTTTGATAAGAGATATATTTGTAATTTGGAAAGGGGAAGGGGGGCAAAATAGTCAGTTCAAAAAAGGACACCATAGGTACCCCCTTCCCTTATGTAATACTAGCAATTTACGCACGCGATGCGTGCCTCATTTAAAAAAAAAAACAAATTCTACCTTTTTTGGACATTAGCATGGGTTAAATTTGATCCATGATCCCAAAATTGTAACCGGAAAGTATAAACTAATTTCAGTTTTTTTTTTCCTTGTCTAACTTCTAAATTCTGTTTTCACACATTAAAATTTAAAATTTTCATCATTTTAAATCTTGTCCTTTTCTAAATTTTAACACTTTGAGCTTCAATTATATTTGAAATGAAATTTTAAATTTTTCATACACAATTTGATATTGTAATTTTTTTTAGAAAAACAAAAATCGTTACTTTTCAGAAATTAATGTAGTTTTTTTTTCTGAAAATGGATTTTTGCAAAAGTTCGATATTGTTTTTTATTTTTCAAAATTTATTTCTGAACATGGATTTTTTGCGGGCAAAAATTTTAATATTGGCATTTTTTAAGAAAAAAATAAATTTATTTTATATGAAAATGAATTAAATTTAAGTCTGATTGTATAAAACCCCTTTTGAACTCATTGCTATCATCTCCATTTTTTAACTACATAACAGTCGACTAAGTTGCTATTGTTTATTTCATTAATGTAAAATAATTTTGAAGGTTAAAAGAGTTATGTACCTTTTTGAAAGTTCGCAAATTGCCGATGGATGAATGTGTGATATCGCCGTCAAAATCTTATGTTCTTCTCAGTTTTGTGTTTATAGGTAACTTTTGTGAGTATGTAATTGTGAATGGTTCTTGAGAACAGTGATTTGTAAGAAAATTTTTGTAAATGTTTTTGTATGTATTGACATTTTAGGTTATTAGTTTTAGTTTATATGCTAATTTTAAGTTTTAATAAAGTTTCCTGATAATTTGAGTGATTTGTGCGATTTTTATAACGTGATTTTCTCAATTGTATGAGTGATTTGTAAAGTTTCTTCTTTTAAGTAATTTGTGAGTGAGTGTTGTAAATTAATTTTCGTTAGTTTTCTTTAAGTGCCGATTTTGATTTTAACATTCCTTTTGTAACTTAGAAAGGGAAGGGGGGCAAAATAGGCGTTTCAAAAGAGGACACCATTGCTCCTCCCTTCCCTTATATAATAGAGATAGATTTATATAATAAAAACGTTTTACATTACCAAAAAATATATATATATATATATATATATATATAAATGTGTGTAAAGAGGAAACTCACAATTGAAAATATAAATTGATGCCTAAATCAATTTTCAAACAATTATAAAAACAAAGATTCACAAGATTCTTACTATCTAAACTCTCAATTGCAATAACAATTTCAAATAACATGTACTACTACTAACAAACCATAAAAGAATCAAGAAACTTAACAAGAGAATATTCATTTTTTTAATTTTTTTCGAGCACACTTTGTGATAATAAATAATTAAAGATATAAACATACATCACCAGATAATATCAATTTATAATTTCTTTTATTGAAGCACTACTCACCATAGTATGCCTAAAAACCTATATTACCTAATGAAAATTAAATTGAACTACGACTCATAAAATATATGTATTTTTAAATAAATAAATAAATAACATAACTTAAATTATTGTCTAAAAAGAGAGTTGTTGAATATTCTTCCCAATACACGACAATATATCTTACCTCGACTTAGTTCTTTCTGGAAAAAATACTCTTTACACTAGCAATACAGATAAAAAATCATAACGCTCATCAAATATTCACCATAAATATTACACTCTTAAGTTAGTTTTTTAATATTTTTTGATGTTACTATTAATATTAATATACTATTGCACGCATCGCATGTATATATTACTAGTCTCTCTTATATAAGGGAATGGGGTAGCTATATCGTCCTTTAATAAATTTACTTAATTGCCCCTTATTAAATCAACCACTCTACTTAAAAAAAATGAAAGAGAATCCAACTCAAATATAGCTTTAAAAAGTTAACAATGAAAATTATATCAATCAAATATTTGATCAATCAATACACAATCAAGTAGTAAATCAAAAAGGGAAATACAATCAATTAACAAAGTGAAATGATTTAATTAAAACAAAATACTTTGTTGATAAAAATATAAGAAATCCTTAGTAAATCTGCGTAACATTTTTTTATCACTCATCAGTTTGAATTTTATAAATCTTAAAGAAATTATAAATAAAATAAATAATAAAAGACGGGTTTGGTTAAGTGATATAGGTTTAATCAACAACATTAGCTAGCCCAAAAAAATATGTCTAATATTCAAATTTTACCTTTATTTATGCCCAAAAAACTTATAAATTATGTTCTCAAAAGTGAGGCACGCATCGTGTGCATAAATTGCTAGTAGAGATATATTTTAGGGAGTTCCCTATAGATAGCGTTTTATCTTTGTTAAGTTTTCTAATTCTTGTATCATATATATTGTGATGATGATTAATGAGAAACCAAACTTTATCCTAATTTCACATTCTACATTGTATCGGAGCCTACATAAATTTTTTTTCTCTAACCCTTGGTAGTGATGAGGAACGAACAACCAAAACCTCATAATGAAACATTTGCTCCCCAGCTAAGATGACTATAGTTGAGGCTTTTCTTACTATTGTTGCCTCTAAAAATTGGGAGTTTCACCAGATGGACGTCCACAGTGTCTTTCTTCATAGTGATCTTAAGAAGCTTATATGAAGCTTTTCCCCGGCTTTGAATGTTTGAATCCTAAGTTGGTGTATATACTTTTCAAGTTTATCTATTGCCTCAAACAAACTCCTTTTGTTAGTTTGCCAAGCCGGTTTCTACTTTGAAAGAGCATGGTTTCCTGCAATCTTATTCACTTTCACTCATGGTTCCACTTAGATTAAAGTGTTGGTCTATGTTGATGATCTAATTATCTCTAGGAACGACGATTCTGTTGCTCTCACTACTTTCAAAGCCTATTTGAATGATTGTTTCAAAAATGAAGGATCTTGGTCCTCTAAAATATGTCCTTGGTATTGAGGTTGCTCGTAATTCCGCTGGTCTTTTTTTAGGCAAAAGGAAATATACTCTTGGCATTATATCTGAGGTTGGTATGTTGGGTGCTAAGCCCTGTGGTTTCCCGATCGAACAAAATCACCACTTGTTCACGCGCCACAATCTATTGTCGTCTTGTGGGGAACTTGATTTCCTTCGTCGTTATGTACATGCCCTAATTTTCCCCACCCCGTTCCTGTCTTATTTAAGTGTACCCATGATCCTCTTGAAGAACATTGGAAGGCTACTTTTGCGAGTGGTACGATATTTGGTCAAAGGCTCGTTGAGTCAAGGTCTCTTGTTACATGTCGATATATAGTGAGCTTTCTCTACAAGGTTAGTGTGACTCTAATTGGGCGGCTTGTCATGTTACTCATCGTTATCTGATGGGTTATTGTTTTCTTGGGTCATTCTCTAATTTCTTGGAAGTTCATTTGCGGAAGTAGAATATCGTTATATGGCTGCTATCACTTGTGAGTTGAAATGGCTGAAGGGTTTCTTACTCAATTCGAGAGTTCACCACCCGAAATCCACTCTCTTATTTTGTGATAATCATTCTATGCTTCCGACCTTTCATAAACGCAAAAAACATATTGAAGTTGATTGTCATTTAGTGTGTGGTGCCATTATTGATTGTCTTATTGAACCTTCTTATGTTCCCACAAAGTCTCAATTAGTTGACATTTTTACTAAAACTCTTTGCAAGTTACAATTTGAATTTTTTCTTGTCCAGTTGGCCATTTTTGAGTCCTCCCATGCTCCAACCTAATGGAGGATGTAGAGATATATTTTAAGAAGTTGTTTAAAGATAGTGTTTTATCTTTGTTATATTGCCTAATTTTTGTATCATATATATTGTGATATTGATTAATGAGAAGCCAAGTTTTACCCTAATTTCACATTCTACTCAAAATAATGTATAGAAAAGATCTAAATTTACTATGCAAATTGTCTACCTTTGGAGTAATACACGACAACTTAAGAATTACTTCCTCCGTTTCATGATACTCGCTACACTCTCCATTTTGGGAAGTTTCACATTACTTGCTCACTTCCTCTTTGGGCAATAAACTCTATCTATCTCTTTCCTCTCACATGAATCCCTTTTCTTTTTACTCTCTACCTCTTTCTTCTCCAAAAATTGCCTAGGAATTCGTGAATTGAGAAGTGTAACGAGTAATATGAAACGGAGGAAGTACTAATGTACTAAGCTTGTCACATTTAAGCAGTAGAACTACCAAGTACTAAGCTTCTCACGTTTAATTTGTGCGAGATACGTGTACGTTTCTCTAGTTTTGAATTTCTAGGATATTCATTGAAGATAGATTGAGACGTTTTAGATATAATCAATATAATGTAATCAATAGTTCAGACAAAATAATCGACTTTAAAAAAGCAATTAAATTCCAACAAGGTGATGTATGAATTATGATGTATGTATTTGTATTATATTAAAATTGCCGGAGAGAAAATTTGATATTGATTATGGTAGTTTAAATGGAACACTATAAGAGAGGTGAATAGTAGCTGTAACTTGTATGGAATTAAATTGATACTTTTTTGTGGACTTAAGTTAGAAAGAATAAAGGGTCGAGAATGCTATGTTTACGTGGAAACTTCTTGTCTCAATGCAAGAAGGAAAACCACGACCTCCTCTAGATTTAAATTCTTCACTGTAATAGAGAACACCTCTTTACAGCCTATTACATACGCAAATTCCACCCAAAATTTCACTCTCTCAAGTTCAACTTTGAACTCCAACTCTCTCGCAAGTTCCACTCAGAACTCCAACTCTTCCCTACTATGATTCCCTCGATCCCAATGCTACTTGTTTCTGTCTAGAAATTAATGATGATGATAAGTGCTAAACAAGAGTGAGCCCCAACAGTGTTGTCTGAGCTGGGTGTCCGTACACCGGAATCCTGCAAAATAACGTTAGACTGCCCCGGGGGTTATTCCGGAATCGCCTCTCCGACGCTCAAGTTAGTTGATGATCAAGGTAGAGAGAGAAAGTCTAGAGAGAGATGTTCTAGTTTGTTAGGTGAGAATTCAATACCTTTTCGTTGATGAAGTTGGGGGTATTGATAGTGTTGGGATCCCTAGACAGGGAGCTTTTTGATTCGATGAGTTTTCTTGGTTTTTTTCAGCCTTTGAATCCTGTTGGCCCTTTGGTGGATCCCCAAACCTTTGGTTAGGTCAACTGGGGTGGGACCCACTAGCGCCACGTGCCAGACGCCATTTGCTGGATCCTAATTGGGCTGCTAACCAAGTGAGCCCAAATAATTAGCCTTACGCCAGGGATCGGGATTAGGCTGTCCGACCGGATAATGCCCATTCGTGGCGGAAAGATGTCGTCGATCGAGTTTCTCCTAGTGAATAAGATGAGGAGGCCGACCGGGTCCCTTGAAATTAGGGGGAGGAACCATAGTCCGAGTGGTACTCCTTGGGGTCCGAGTCTAGTGCAAAAATAATGATTTGCGTCGGACCTAGGACCACCATTTGCGTCGGACATCGGTTTGACGGCACATGTCTCCACGCAAATGATAGAGACACGATCTACGTCGGGTTAGGATACGATGCAGATATAGTCTATTTGCGTTGGACACTAAGCAACGTCCGACACACATGATCCTGCAAGCAGCACCCATCTGCGTCGGATGCTTGGCAAAGTGCGACGCAGATGCAGAGCATTTGCGTCGCACATGACCAAGCATGCGACGCAAATACTGATTTGTGAAAACAAAAAAGAAACAGTACCAAAGCATGAATGCTTTAGTACTGCATTCGAGGAAAAACAAAAGCGCCCTCAAAAAGCGATTACAAATCAGCATCATGAAGCGATTAAAAAACGATTCTCGAATCAGTAGAATTATAATCTACAAACCTAACAACAAACTTAAGTTCAATTTCTTTGCTACTATCCAAAATTCCATAATTTACATCTCGAACACAAACAATAAACCAACAAAATTCCTAAATAGTCTTGAAATATAAAACAACAACGAAAGGGGGAATTCACAGCGCAAAATGAAAAAACGCAATGAACATCGAATAAAAAGAAAGCACCTAACTTCAATTTCCTCCAAATCAACACAAAAATCATAAAACCTAAATAAATAAAAGATCCTGAAAACCAGGAAGAAGCGAAACCGATGAAGAAGAGTCATTAATTTTCTGCTTCTTCGCAGGAGCACGACCACCATTGATGGAATACCTAAGGAATTCGTCGTTGCTAAAGAGGAGCAAAAAAGCGAAGAGACGAATCGCCATTGTGCAAAGTAGAAAAGATGGATATGAAGATCTAGAGGAGAGAGACATGTGCGAAGTCGCCTGAGAAGCGTGAAGTCCGCCTGAGAAGCGTGAAGTCCGCCTGAGACGTGCGAAGTCAAGCTGAGAAGCATGAAGTCGCCGGTTAATCTGAAGATCTAGAGGAGAGAGAGTGTGCTTGAGGCTTTGGGAGAAAACAGAGGAGAGAGAGTATGCTTGGAGGCGTTGGGAGAAAACCCTAGCGGCGCGCAGGATGAGAGGAGAGAGAGTATGCTTGGAGGCATTGGGAGTAAACCCTATCCGCGCGCAGGATGAGAGGAGAGAGAGTGTGCTTGGAGACGTTGGGAGAAAGTAAAATGAAAGGTGTTATTTTATATGGGAAATGATTTGCATCGGATCTCATATAAGGTGCGTCGCAAATTTATAAAAAATTCAACTCTTATTGTAACTATTCTCTGCGTCGCACATTAGTGAAGGTCCAACGCACATCTTATCTGTGTCGCACTTTAGGGCCAATTCGACGCATTGTCGGATCCAAAAACAAACACCTCAATCATCTACGTCGGATGAGCATTAATGTGCGACGCAAATCGTCTGATCCTAACTACTTGCGTCACTTCTTCATGCACGCGACTCAAATAGGCAAACGCAAATCGTTAATTTTGTACTAGTCGCGCCTCTCTGGGTCCAAGCGACTTCCACGAACGCCAAGTGACTTAGAGGAAGAAGATTGGTGGGATGACGGGTCGGACCGATCAAGGAGCTGCCCGGATGGAGGGTCTGGATGCAACTCGGACGAGGGGCTAATGAGTCCCGAGCTGTTAGAGGGGGTGTTTCTTGAGGATGGACGCTGCTTGAACGAGGGCAAATGAGCCCCAAGCTGCCCGAGCAGGTGCCTCATAGTGCTTAGCCAAGTTTGGCTAAGTATAGGGCTGAGATGGGTGTTGCTCGGATTAGGAGCTTATGAGTGCCAAACTATCCGAGCAGGTACCTTATGTGGTGGACGCTGCTCGGACGAGGGGCTAACGAGCCTTGAACTGTCCGAACAGTGGCCTCCTAGTACTTAGTCGAATACGGCTTAGTTAGGACTGAGATGGACGTTGCTCGGATGGGGGCTTCTGAGTTCCAAACTACCCGAGTAGGTACCTTGTAGGGCGGACGCTGCTCGGATGAGGGGTTAATGAGCCCGAAGCTATCCGAGTAGGTGCCTCCTAGTACTTAGACATATTTGGCTAAGTATAGGATTGAGATGGACGTTGCTCGAACAAGGGGCTAATGAGCCCCAAGCTATCCGACCAGGTACTTCATAGTACTCAGACATATTTGGCTAAGTATAGGATTGAGTTGGATGGTACTCGGACAAGAGGCTAATGAGCCCCAACTGTCCGAGCGGGTATCTTCTGGAGTGGACACTGCTCAGATAAGGGGATATTGAGCCCCAAGCTATCCGACCAGGTACCTCCTAGTACTTAGACATATTTGGCTAAGTATAGGCTTGAGAGGTGACGGTTATCCTGTCCGAGTGGGTATACCGACTCCAGATGCCACATGTCAAGCATGCATGCTTGTGAGTTGAGCCAGCTGGGGCCTATTGGGGAGTCGTGACGTTTCAACTTCTCTGGATTGATGCTTCTGGACCAATGTAACACCCCAAAAAAAACATATCTTAATATAGAACTCCTTAAGAAACTTGTGAGTATTACCGCCACGTGATAACGTTAAAGGCTTTTAATACTAACTAATAACTCAACTTTAACTAATGTAATGGAATAACTTAACTAAATTATCTTTATTGAAATAACTTTATTGTACAACTATATAACAATGGATTAAAGAAAAATAAAATAACAACTCCTTGACTAACTATGATTCCTCACTAGCTCTCCCATATGAAGTATGTATCATATCAACCTATAAAATTTGCTCACCAAAATAGGGTCATCACAGGGAGAAAGCCAAAAAACAAAACAAATAAAAGTGTGTCAGTAAAAATACTAATTACATGAATATGCGGAATATTAAACACTTTATTTAATTAAAAATTTGAAATATTTAATTTCGAAAAACTTTTATGGATACTTGATAATACTTGTATAATATAAAGTATATGACCTTGATAAAAGTCCTTTGTCCTTGCCTAGGTACCTTTCCTAAAGTATACACACCCCCCACGTTTAGTATTCCTTACTGATGCAGTTCATAATAAAATATGTAAATATTCAAACATGTTCATATAAAACTGATGCAGTTCATAATAAAACTCATAAAAACATGTATTTAATTCAATCCAAAACATTTTCCTAAAAACATGATACTACACTTGCAAAACAATTATCAAAGATCTACAAATACACGCACCATAAAAATTAATAACTACTAAGGGAAAAGAGAGAGAAATGGTAAGCTAAGAGAGAGAGTATGTGTTTAAACTTGAGAAAAGACATTTATTTCTCAAATTTGGTGTGAAGAATATGATGGTTGGAGACCCCTATTTATACTAGTTGGATAGGTAGAATCGGAATAAGACTAGGAAATTAAAAGATGAATTTAGGGAAAAGGATAAACTAATCTAGCTAAGATATAGCTAATATTTATGATTATCCAAATAAGATTTGAAAAAGATATAAATTATCCCATAATACATAATTATATAAGGTAAAATAATTAAAAAGATAAGTTAAAAGGAAAAGGTTACAAAAGTTTGATAAACATCTAACTCTCTGGCGTGAGTTTGCCGCCGAATTTTTTTTCTTCTTTTTTTGTTTTCTAAACCATTTTAGATTTCTTTTAAACTTTTTTAAAATTTGTTACCAAAGTACTTGGATTTTAAAACTAGCAAACTTAGGCCCAACATCTAGCTATATGGGCTATAATTTATTTTTAAATACTCAAAATCTTTTATAAAAGCCTATTTTGAAAAGTCTTTTTTTAGTAAATAACAAGTCTTTTTAATAACCATAAAATTTCTTAAAGTATAAACATTAACTTACCAAAAATACGGAGTATTACAGACTACCTCCCTTGAAAGAAGTTTCGTCCTTGAAACTTGAAGCAAGTAAGTAAGAAATATAGCAATTAATTTACATATACCAAATTCTTGCTATTAAAGTAGGTTGGCTCACTTAATAACTCATAAAATAAGTCAAAATAAGGTCAAAAATAGTGTTTTAAGTTAAAAGCGCGAAACTCTATCGCATTCTACCCCCTTAAAAGGAGTTACGCCCTCGTACTCGCTAAGGCTTAAAACATGACTTAAAATTACTTACCAACTTTGTAATACAACAATATAAGAATCGTTGCTGGAAATGTGATAATAAAATCACTAGAGAGATAATAACACTTTCAAAAATAACTTTATAAAGCTGTTAAAAAAAACCTCTATTTCAAGGTATTAATAATAAAAATAATTACCTTCAATAATAGATAAACATAATAAAGAAGGTATTTGAATAAGTACAAAAGGGTATAGTTTATGACAAATTGAAAATTTTCTAAAATTTGAGTAGGAATATTTTCCAAATTCTAGAATAATAAAGAATTACAAATTGATACTAAAGGTAGGAGTAGCAGGAAGAAAAGACTTGAGGAAAATTGCAATATATTATGAAAATGCTATAATATAGTGAGAATAAATAATTTTATAAAAGTTTTCGTAAGCTTTACTCGAAATACAATATTCAAACAACTTTTTTCCTTTTGTTTGTAAAATACGTTTGATTTCTCCTCAAAATTTAATCAGCTTCATATAACTCATGAAGGTATCACAATGAATATCATAAAAAAATTACCCTTGAATGAACTATCCTACTTTATTACAAATAAAAAACAAATCAATTCATCATTATTTACAAGCAAAACTTATTAGTATATATAATAACACAACATATACTTGAAGAAAAATAGACATCCTTACTTAGGTCCTCAAAACTAAAACTCCTCGAAATTCATCTTTAATTTTTCTCTTAAAGTACATAATTAATATTCTCTCAATATAGACAGTAGTCAACTAGGACTTGAGATAGTAAATAAATAATCTTTTCCTGAAAATTCATACAATCTTCGTTTCAATAAAATTAACTCCTTCACATAATATAAACTCAATGGTTAAATCCATAATATAAAAATGCGACTATTCTTTCCAAAATCAATTACCTTGATTGACTAGTTAATTCCCTTTTCTCCTTTATTGGACTTCCGATTTTATTTTTTTTCAAAAGTATATTTCTTCCATCATTAGATTCACTTAGCACTTTCAATACTTGATATACCCAATCTTTTATAACTCATTTTAAGAAACATCTCTTAGAATCAACAATTATTGTGAATACTTTATCGCTTCAGCAATAGTTTAAGCTTACTCCCAAAAATAATACTCCATTTGACAGTCAGTAATCCCCAAAATCAACTTATCATACATTTAGAGAGTTCTAGTATCTTACTTTAACTTGTTAAAACAAAAACGATCTAGAGAAACCTACTAAAATTCAAATATTGTCTTACTTCGTACTTTCTTTGCTTAACTATAACAACGATAACCCTGACCTTTTAAAATATTTGCGATTCAGCACAGGGTAAAATTCTTTAATTAAATCCAGCTTCTATTCAGCATAGAAGCTGCTTTGGTGTTTGAAGAATAGTGACCTACTTTTCCTATTCTATCTTGAGGATATGATGTTTGTTAAGGGAGGAAGGAATATAATAGGAGGTTCTAAGAAGGAGAATGTTACTTGTAGAATTCTATTAAGCAAGTTGTTGAAATTCTATTAGCTATACAACTTTTGGTGAGAAAAATGATTAATCTTTTCCTTAGGAAACTCTACACGGTGGCCCTCAATTATGGAAAATTATATATGGTGGAAAGAAAAAAAGTGGAATCTACAAGGTGATCATGTAATATTGTTTTACAAAAAAGTGACGTTAATAACTTTTTCGATCCAATTTTATAGTTAATCAATTTTTAAAACACTTAAATCTAATTAATAAATACTTAAATTTTTTTTGAAAACTTAATTTTAACCACACACAACCCTACCCCTCCATCTCCCTTGCTGCCACCCTAGCCCTGCCTCCCTCCCTTGCTAGCTACTACGACCCCACCCCGGAAACTACCCTCAGTCACTGCCACCCCTTCCCCTCCCCTCCCCTCCCGACCCCCGAAACCATCCTATCAACCATTGCCACCACTTCCCCCTCTTCCCCCCACCCCGAAGCCAACCCCCAGCCACTGTCAACCCCTCCCTTTCCTCCCCTACCCCCTTAATTCAAATTAACCATCAATTAACACCATATGCACCACAACACAACAACAATTGAACAAGAAGAGAACAAACACAACATCCATGAACACCGGTAGCGATGAAAGGACGATAGCGACAATGCCGACGAAATAAGATCGGGTAAAACTGGACAGCAGTATCAACGAATGAAGAGAGAGAACAATGGCGGGTGGAGTCCTTACCAGAGATTTTATATCTTGGTTGCGTCTGCTACACTAGAGTCCTTGCCGGAAATCCCGCCCCCTCGAATTCTCTCATATAGTGCCAAATGAGGGGTAGGGCGGGGGCTGTAATAGGGAGAATGGAGGCTATCGATTTTTAGAAAAGGGAACGTGAGGAAGATTAAAGGATGAATTTGTGTTTAGAACAAATTTAACAGAATATTGGATGGAATATACTCATTAATGTCACTTTTGTTTGTAAAACAATAACAGAGGGTCACGTGAGAGAATACAAATTCTTTCTCTCCACCGCGTAGAAAATTCCAAAACTTAGAGCACTCTTAATGATGAAAAAAAAATGGTTCATGAGGATGAACCATTAATTTTTCTCTTAATGATGAAAATAAAAAAGGTTCACACATGAATCAATACTCAACCATTCAGAAATCCGAATTGGTTCATGAAATAAGTTTGCAAGCCACGCTGGAAGTGGAAAGAGAAGAAACGCTTAAAAAAAATGAAATCGCCACATGTCACGCCATCAATGGAGGAAAGCAGAAAAAAAAAACTGACGTGCTGCAGGAGATTCTGACGCACGTCGATCTCCTGCCTCCCATTCAGATCATGCCAAGTGGCAGCTTCCTATTGCCTCTATTAATATTAACGTTACAATTTTTGTAACGTTAATAATTCAAAAAATACAATTTGAAAAAAAAATAATACCAAAATTCATAATTTTTTTTTTCTCTATAAATAGACACCAATTTTGCTATACTTTATTTACAATTTCAGTTTTCTCTTTTTTTTCCTATTATCATTTTTTTCATCACATTATTTTGCTTTAACTTACAATCTTTCATAAAAAAAAATTAGTTTTTATAAATTAATAATTATAAGAGTTAATTACAATTAATTAGCGTAAAGTTGTTTTTACATTAATTAATAAAACTTTATAGAATTATTTAAAGAGAGAGAAAATGTGGTGGGGTAGGAAAAAAGAATGAGAAATAGGGATGAACCATTATTTTTGGGTTCATGGTTAAAAGTAAAATTGTAAATGGTTTGTGAGAATGATGTGGAGGAGAGAGAAAAGAGGAGAGAGAAGGATGAACCATTTTTTTTCATTGTTAAGAATGCTCTTAAGACCACCACGTAGAAATTCCTTTTTCCTTTTCCTTATATTTTCTCAGCTAAGTCCTATAAATTGCTACTTGTAATCACATATATTATCATTCATTCAAAAGTATAATAAACACTCTTCTTTCTTCCTGATTAATTTCTCTTTCTCTCTATCTTTTCAATTCTCTATTATGTTTCTTGTCAATTGGAAAATCCGTTGAACTGATCTTGAGTTTTAGTAAGCTAATTTGGGCTTACTGCTACAAACAAAGCATATATAACTAACTCGATCAAAATGAACTTAAAAAAGCATCTGGTACTTGTTCACCCAATCTACTGCTTAAGCGCTTTCGTAGTGTCCTTGAGGGCTTGCTAAACAGCAGACTTATTATAATATCTCAGAATGGATAATGAACTCAGAACAGTTTTTGCATACATAATAAGGCCTCGTTCTTTTGGACTGAACTGTAATAATGATGATGATAGTACTAAACTAATAATAATGAATAATAACAATAAATAATAATAATAATAATAATAATAATAATAATAATAATAATAATTCCAAAAGAACAGAGTCTAAGTCCAATAAAATCTGAGTCCCATTTGCGTTTATACTTCTACTGCTTCCGCTTTTCGCACCCTTCAACTTGAATAGTTGAATAAGATTAATGCTAAGCCAAAGATAATTCAAGTAAGCACCATATGTTGATTCAAGAACACTGACAAGTATTCTCCAACGCTAAAACCCCAAACTCTTCTTAGTGTGCGAAAATAAGCATTCTTTCGGGACTCATGATCAAGGTTCATAGCTATTGTGAAATTGAACGAATCTTTATCAAGTTCTAACCTGTGAATGTGAGAAAAGACTGTTTGAAAGGAGCCCAAGGCTGGGATAGGATGAAGGGAGGTGTAGGGTAGATTGTCAGGCTCAACGGATCTTTATTTAGATCGGGGCCTAGCCCCCCCTCATATCTTGGCCCAAACCAAAAATATCAAGCAATTTTCTTATATTGCAAAAATATTATTTTGGTAGCAGAGGAGGAGTTGAGAGAGAATGAAAATAAAACTGTAAAAGGAGGGAGAAAGAGTTAAAAAAAAAAAGCAGGTTAAGGGTATTTTATTGGTACAAGCATTCATGTTAGTAGGTGATTACTGTACTGCTTATTGGTACATGAGAATATTTATTATAATACTTCATATGTATTTTAAATTTTTGAGTGGTACATGAGAGTATTTTAGTGTTTGATAGGTTTAATATTTTTTGAGTAGTATGTGAGAGTACTTTAAAATAGTTTTATGTACTTTAAATTTATTGCACGATACTATTACCCAGTTTTTAGTACTCCCTCCGTCCCATAATTAGTATAGTGTTGACTTCTAATTTTTCACAAAGATTAAGGAAAATGAAAGGAGTTTTAAGCTTTCACAAAAACATATATTTAAGTAAATGTTTATTGGGTACTTTTGTCTTGGAACTAGTTTTCTTCTTTATCCTTTAAAATAAAATGAAAGAACAATAAATGTTCCTTGGAATGGTGTAAAATAATAAATAGGGACACATATTTTAAAAGAAAAGGTACGTGTATTTTGGAAAGTTTTATGTAGATATGAAGGATAATTCAGTCCAAACAAATTGATGAAAATAGGCACAATATTTTAGAACACCAAAATGCAAGTACTATATTATGGGACGGAGGGAAGTTCACCAAAAAAAAAAGTTCACCAAAAAAAATGGGACAGAGGGAATAACATTTAACATATTTTGATTAATTTTTTATTTTATAAAGTATTTTTTGACGAATAAACTTTTCAAAAGGTTACAACGTTACCTTTATAGATTAGAAAAAAATTATTTTTAATAAGTTAACATTTGTACGTTCTTCTTAAAATAAATCAACCTTTCAATTAATTATGAATAAGTTAACTCGTATCTACTTTTGCTATAAATGAGTTAAGTCACAATGTCATCCTATTAAAATATGACACGTATCATAGTCTCAACGTCATTAACTCGTTTACACCATAAGTAGATACATCAAGGTTAACTTATTCTAAGATAATCAAAGATTGACTTATTTTGAAAAGATCAACCAAAGATTGACTTATTAAATACAATTTCCCTATAGATTATGAGTGATTATGAAGAGATGATTCCTCTTAAAGAGAAAAAATAAATACATTATACCGCAGTAACTTTCAGTTATTTTGAGGTAATTTTACATTCGTCTTACCATATACTCCCTCCGTCCTCTATTAGTTTACCCCTTTCTTTTGCACAGAGTTTTAGGAAAAATAATGTTGTGGGTCATAGAAATAAAGATAAACTATTATTTTATATTAAAGTTGAATGTATGTGTGATGAAAAGTTTGTGGTCCCATTTCAAAAACAGCAAAAAAAAAAAGGGGGCAAACTAATATGGGGCACCTTTAAAAGGAATACAGGTAAACTAATAGAGGACAGAGGGAGTATATTGTACACTGGTGTTAATTAAGAATTTGTGCAGCTATATATTCATTAAATAGAATGTCAATTAAACTATATTAGTCCCTCCGTTCCAAAAAGATCAAAACACTTGTTGGGACACGCAATTTTATGTGATAAGTTGTAATACGGTTATCAAATATTATTTTGTTAAATAGAAATAGGTAAAATGGGTGTTAGAAAAGTAATATAATAATAGTAGGGATCGTGATGCCAAAACGGAACTGTTCAAACTGATTTTAACAGAAAAAATAGTGTTTATACTATTCTATGACGGAGGAATAATGCTTTTTAAAACTATTGCTCATAATACTATTTAGTATGTCACATGGTAATTTGTACCAAGTAGTACTTGATCTAGTGGTAAGGAGAGCACCCTTCCAACCTCAAGGTTGGGGGGTTCAATCCCCACTAGGGGCACTTTACGGAGTATTTAAATTTTCTATATGCATCAGTTTGAATTTTATAAAATATGAATTCATATATTAATTCAGGCGATGTTATTAGAAGATAAAATCTTGTCTCATGCAGGCAAAGCAGCCAATCCCAAAGATTAAGGGTCAAATATCGTTGTTGTAATAGCTAGGTGTTAGCTTTTTAGAGTTTTTTTTAACAAAATAACTTTTAAAATAATCCATGTTTGATAAAACTAGTTGTTTGATCAATAAGTACACATAATGAATTTATAGAAAAAAAAAGTATACATAGTGAATTTATATTAAAAAAAAGCATACATGATGGATGGCATATTAATATAATTTAATTGGTAATATCAAATGGAGGACTTAAAATAATGCTCGATACCTTGGATGAAATCCCGTCCCCTTTGTTGACTTGTTGTGTTCACTAAGCAACCAAATCGCAGCGTTTGTTTATCAGTTGATTTGGAATGGGTTTATCGTTTATGGACCCAGTTCAAGTTATAGCTGTCTATCGCCACCTCAAACCCCAATTCCCCAATCGCATAAAGCACGTGTCCCCCCAAATGTTCCACGAACCTTTTTCCCATTTTTTTTATACGAACCTAAAATTATGATATAGAAACGTACTTGTAGATTTGTAGTCTTCTACAACTATATTCAATATTCATAATTGATATTTTACCTTCCCAATTTTTTTATACGTAAATTTTTATTCCACATATTCTAATCAGATCATAATCTTCTTTAATCATCAAAAAATTTCACCTGCCAGCTTATCTCTCTTCCTCTTCTTCCATGATTTTCTCTCTCCTAGGGTTCTACTTCTAAATTATTTTCAATTAAATTTCTAAGATTCCAAATTCCTTGATCAAATGTCATCACTCACTTCTTCTTCATCAAAAATGGCCAATAAACCATCAAATTGTTCTGAAATTCAACAGGAGGAGACTATTTCTGATTCTTTTATTTGCTGCGTTTGTTTGTAAGTCTTTTCATTCGTTTAAGTTTTGTTTTTCTTTTTCAATTACTTCAGTTTTCATAATTCTGCTCAATTTGAATTTTTTCGAGCTGCAATTTCAGAATGCTGCAGAAATATGATGTTGTTTTTTTTTTAATTTTATAAAATTGATATTAATCAGCTTCGATTATGATGAATTCTTCTCAGAATTACATAATTATTTCTGCTGTAGTTATCTTAATCTGCTTTGTTATTTCTCTTTTTGAGAAATTGCAGAAGGAGAGGAGACAAAGTAAGGAATATCTGACTTATATCGTTGTTTGAATGGAATGATCATTGACTTATATTTCCCCCTTTCTCAATTGGTGGACTGTTCTGTGGACGATGATTCTCGATTTATTCGCAATTCTAAAGTCTTGAGTATGTCCTCCGGCCAAGGTCGGTTATGCTGACGGAATCGCCTTTGGCTGTCTGAATTGGTTGTCATTACATTAATCATATCATTTTCATGCTAATTATGATGTACATTATAGAAGGATAAACCCTAGAAAGATCCCCTAATGTTTTCAAGTGTCATTTTACTTCCATAATACTTATATATGTGTGTGTGTGTCCTGATTATTAGATGTTGAACACTAATGTTCATTCTTTTAATGATGAGAGTAGTTGAGTTGGGTTTAGCCTTTTATGGTGTGGTTATTCGAGGTTTTAATTAGCTTTTCTTTTGGAGGTTTTCTTTTCTGATATCAAGCTTGTTATGTTGCAGGGATCTCCTATACAAGCCTATTGTGCTAGGTACAACATTTTTAATATTGTAAAGATGTGATTTAGAAATATATTGTTATGTAGTAATCCTCTTGTTTGTTATTGCAGAATGTGGTCATGTCTCCTGCTTCTGGTGTGTTCATAAATCCATGGATGCTCTTCACGAATCTCATTGTCCAATTTGTAGACATCCATATCATCACTTTCCAACTATATGTGAAATGTTACACTTCCTACTATTAAAGATGTACCCTCTTGCTTATAAGGGGAGGGAGAAACAGATTCTTGGTAAGTTTTTCCTATAACTTCGAAATTTTGCACATGCTTGATTATACTCCAAGTGAAAATCGTAAACTTGTATTGCTCTGTTGGAAGGATGTCTTGTATGTTTCTCCATGAAACAACTGTGCGTCTTTTTTTTCTTTTAAACAAAAAATTGCTTTCTTGTAATTCTAAAATCTCATGGCAGCTTGATAAAATTACTAAAAATATATGATAAGATTATGTGGCCGGAGATTTTGGTCACTGTCTACTACATATTTATCTTAATTCTTTGCTAGATCTCCTGTTTAAAAATATTAGGCATCTATGCTTTTCGTCTTCAACTTTGACTATTACTATTGTTTGAAGTCATATTAACATCTATTACATGCTATCATGAAATGACTTTGTAATGTGGTGATACCAAGATTTTTCAAGGTATTATTGAATATAAAGAGAAAAACTAAGGGTCATATTTTGACCTTGAACCCCCTTTGTAACAGTCTCCTTTCTCTTTCTTTACTTTTCCTTTCCTTTGTAGTGCTGATCTTGTTTGATATGATTTATCGAACTTGTTGTACTGCCCATTTAAAGAAGAATGGATCACAAGGAGACCATAACAAATTCTGGGAATCACATTCCTAGTATCAAAGGGCTGAAATTTTGTTTCTCTACACCAAAAAACTCATATGGCAAGACAGATATGTTTCAGCAAAACTTTCTGAGGACCTTCATGCTTTATATCAATTGCTTTACCAAGCATGATGCACTTTTTGATATGGCATGGGTGATCACATCCAGGAGCTCCCAACATCAGCAAATTACGTAGCTGTAATGATTATTGCTAGTTAGTACTGTCAAAAGTTGTTACAACTCTTCACTCTCCCGTTATTATAACTCAAGTTCTCACTTTAGTTGCCTCAAATTATAAGATCATCCGAAGGCTTGATGATTTGACTTTAGACCTCCTATATACATGGGTGACACTCCCTTTTTTTTTTTCTTGTTAAGAAAAAGAATTATCTAACTTTGAAAGTAAATGCATCAGATTCTTTTTAGGGTTTTATAGAATTGCTAGCCTTTTATATTTTTTTTTGGGGGAGGGGAAGGGGGATGGAACTAAATAGAGGCCATCTTTTAAAGAAATTTCTATTTGCTGATCCTGTTTTCCATGAAGTTTAAGATTGCTTTTTGACAACCATTTGAGGCTATGGTAAACTCTAATGGGCCCTGCATTATAATAAGCTTCTTAAGTTGTAATGAGTATTGATACTAATTAAAATTCCATTTTAGGATCATAAAATAGTCATTACAGATGTTTCCATAGTCATTCTTCACAAAGTAGCACGAATATGAAAGACTTTAATAACATGTAAATTACAATGATGATCTGACATTTTCGTAGTTGTGATTTGTGAATTCACACAGCATACGGCCATTATTGTGATCATGCAACAACCTCAACCATTCTATGGACACAAATAGATTTAAAGATGCATAAGAAGTTTGACAATGTGGTGTTTGGGAATCTATGGCCATGATGATGAACTTCTTGGAATCTAGGCTCTGAATTATCTATGGTAATCACGTATATCGGAAACCTACTCAACTTGAGTGCGCATGCCTTGAAGACAGTTTTACATTAAAAAATCTTTTGAAGATTTTGTTAGGAGTGCTTCATTGAAAGAAGCAGTGATAGATGGTCCAAAGACAGCTCTGTGTCTACTTGCGTGTGCATGCGCTTGCCTGCGTGCATTTGTGTGTGCAAATGTGTGTCTGTGAGGCTTTACATTATCTACAATAAACACATTATGATTGTGACCTGAATGAAGCCTAGCAGGGTGGGTTAGGGAAGAGAGGGGTATGTGCTTCAAATTACTCGGGTATTTGTATTTGTTTTTCCGAGTGAAACAACAAAAGATATTTTTCTCGTTTCCATCGAAGTTTTAGCGATTACTTGGCGTCAAGCTCTCTTTTTCACAAATTTGTATTATATGGACTGTGACCAATGGTATGTCACATGTTATCTCCACCTTTAAATGTTCATATAATGTGTCTTTACCTTTTCAAATGTCAGAGGAGGAAACAGGAAAGAATTGCTTCTCACCACAGCTTGATAGCAAAGAACTCAACAGTAATGATGGATCCACACCTTCTCATGATGCAAATATCTTGTCCGATTTGGCTTCATCCTCTTGCATCACAAGTGCAAGCAAAGATCTTTCAAAGATGGATAGAACCTTTGAGAGTGTTTCAAGTAGTGATGTACTCTGTCTAGCTTGCAAGCAACTTCTATATCGTCCTGCAGTTCTGAATTGTGGCCATGGTACTGCCTTAAATGTCTACTCTTCTCGTATGCATTCGTGCACATGCTATATTTTTCCTGCATTCATTATTTTTTCGTCGATTGATATGCATGTGTTTTGAATTTCTATGGCCAGTATATTGTGAAGCTTGTATAATAGTTCCAGAAGATGACATAATCATTTGCAAAGTTTGTGAGTGCCCACATCCAAGTGACTGTCCAAATGTGTGCTTGGAGTTTAATAATTTTTTGGAGGAGCAATTTCCAAAAGAATATGCTGCACGAAGAGCAAGTGTTGAACAGAAACAAGCACGTTTCCAACATAAAAATCCGTCCTCCTGTATGTTCTTTGCCTTTTCTCCTTTTTTCTGAATACTTTCTTGACATACTTGTTTATGCATAGATTATGTTATTAGCCATTGCCAACTTCTCCAACATCAGCTCTATTAATAATTACCACATGTTTCTTTCAAGTAAAGACAATATAATTCTTTTCATTAATAACAGAGGCACAGTAAGAAAGTGTTTGTTTGTCTGTGGTATCAATAAATGCAGTTATTATGTGAGGTTAGTCAGTCGCATTCCTCGTGGCTGGTGGTATAGTGTTAAGACTTTTAGCTACATGTTTTGGATTAGGTGCTCTTTTGAACTTCTTTTTGTAGATAGTGATTGTGTTTCATCTTGTGTATGGAGACAAGTAGAAGCCTGATGGAAGCACCACAAGTAACTGGATCTTATGATACTTTATTGCATGTGAGTGGACGATGCACTCATATCACCTGACTTAAGCAACTAATCTCTTTTACAATAACAGGGGTCAACATTGGCTACTGTCAACTAGGAAGTTTAATATGGAGTAGGGTGTAGTTTGCTTAAAGATTGCCCTTGTATATGATCCAAACCATGTTAGGATTAGGGCTAGATAGTGTATTTGGATTGGAATTCAAACTACGCAACTGCAGGTATAGTTTAATGAAAGATTAGTATATAATTCAAAGCTCCAAACTTAGGTAGGTTAAATTCAACCAATGTCACCTAGTCAAGATTGCCGCTCATGCATTGGCTTCAGCTACTAAAAATGACAAAGTGTGCTTCTCCAGTTGGAACGTTGATAATCAATTCTCTTGCTGGGCTTGTGGCTCTTTTTCTTTTGAGGGTAGGTAAAAGGGGGGGGGGGGGTAGGGGAGGGAAGGTGGCTTTAGGCTTTCTTTGCCGAAACAAACACGCTCTCTAGTTAAACCTGGCTCCTTGAGACCTTAGGGGAATAAGCTGGTGAGAATACTTAACACATTCATTATTGCAACAAATTAATACATTATTGTATCATTGTATGGCTGACCAACTACCACTAGTGATTCTGCTATACGAAGGCAAGTTAGAGCCTGCAATTCAAATTTGCCTTATTTTAATGGAACAACGAGGTGCTTTCATGGCTTATCAGACAATGATAGTAAAAGAAGAAAGCACTTGCATGATCTGAGAGGAAATGTAGCCTATAAGTGGTATCTTGAAGTGATGGCAGATGAATGAAAATAATGGGTAGCACGTGGTGCTAGGGTAAGCAAGGTTCCTTTCTTCGTGCTGTATTTATTCATGCTTCCACATGTACATCTTGAGTTCTTCAGAGAAGGATATTGGGTATCAGAAAGCAAGCAGGATTATATTTTATCTTATGATATAAAGAGAACTGGAAAGATGATTCTTTAAGAACATTATAATGTGAAAGGATCCAATATGGTTGTTTGACAGAGGAAGCCTGATCAAGCTTGATGTTATTATCAAGTGTTATATTTCTACATTATATACTGAGGTTCTCATTTTCTTCTGCTCACAAAGAAGTTGATAAATGGATGATGTATCGTCGGGAATTTGATGTTCAAATTATATGTGAATGTCGTGGACTTAGTAAGCCTTGTTCTTTTAACTCTCAAAATCTGGGATCGGAAAAACTGGGAAGAGGTTTTGAATCCCTAACGGTAGGTTTTATCTAACATGTTGAATCTTAGTAATACCTTTTTTTGTGTGTATATACTCCACCATCCCATTGTAATTGATACAGTTTGACCTACACAATGTTTTAGGTGATTGTTTGATTTCTTATGGTGGGGCTATTTGTTGGAAATTTTTTCATAATAAACCTTTTATGTGTCTCTTTGTTTGCAAGAAACAATCATTTTAAATATTTTTGGCAACTTAAGATCGTAGGGAAAATTTGTTTGTGATAAACAACATTAGTCCACTATAGGCATCATTAAAGTGAAGGAATTCAATGAACAACCACCTTAAATAGTAAGCATTCATTATCCTTCTTTAATTTGTGTAGTGAAGCTTTCCTCTCTTGAGCATTTATTGTCTTGAAAAAGCTTTGCTAATGTCTGAAAGTGGCCTAAGGTTGTTTTTCGCAAATAATTCTTTTTTAAGGTCTTGAGTTAGAAAATTTTGGAAAGGTTGTTTTTTGCAAAAAGTGACATATAAAAGGTTTGTTGTGACAAACTTTTCTTTTTGTCTAAAATTGTAGTTAGTAGGTTGTGGGGCCTTAACTTTAAGAGGGGTGAGTGAGAATATTTTTTGTTATTGTTTGGTCCCCTATAAAGAGAGAAATAATTATAAAATTTGTGTGACATTACCATTATAAAATAGTGTTTCAATTAATGCGGGACCGACGAAAATGTAAGTCAATTAATATTGGACGGAGGGTGTATGTGACATGTTATTAACAGTGAGTTGTTTTCCATCTCCATTGAAGAATTTTGTTTGGCAATCAAGAATATGGTATGTTGATCATTTTGACAACATCATATGTAGCAGCACTAAGATTTCATATTTCATTCTGTGTGCTGGTAGAATAAGATTTTTGTTATCAAGTTGACCTTTCTTGCTACTACCTGATACAGGTTCTAGTTCAAAGAAATCCGCCAAAAAAGGCTGCTTCACACCATTTAGAGGCAGTGAAGACTTTATACCATGGTGGAATGAACATGGTTCAAAAGTCCATGCGGGAGCTGGTTGTGATTACTGTGGAGTAAGGGCCTCAATTATGTTTTTTCTTTCTCCTTCATGACTGGACAATTATAATTTATATATTCATGCGAAGTTAGTTTGACAGATTTTCGTTAAAATAAATGCCGTATTTATGCTTCATTTCTTTGGTGTTAGACACACATCATGTATCATACTTTCATCTGATTGCCTCGTGTCTTGTATTATCAGAGACATAATTGAGTCCAAATCTGCGAAGACATTGTGTTATTGTTGTCTATAGTACTTCCTTCCTTACTCTTAAGTCGTTTTACCATCATAGTCATACACCTAATTCTGTAATTCATGATCCTCATTATTATTAAGACGGCCAACTTTATTTCTAAAAGAAGACTTGAATAAATTGAGAGGAAAATTTCTTCCCGTAATGCAGTCTTAAGTAAATTCATATCAGGGTGACAAGGTATTGTTTGTGCAATTAATAGGAATTAGCTGAAAAATATAAAGTTTCATGTACCCCGTAAACCCCCCCCCCCCTCCCCGCATTCTAGGGCATGGAAAATGTCTAAATTCCTTGGGACAATGGACTAATACATTCAATGTGATGGAAACCTCTGAAATATTTTCCTGAGGAAAGTGGCCTATTCCTGCTTTCTCCAACCTAGCATAACAAAATCTTTCCATAATGGACGCAGAGATGTTCTTTTTGAGTAGCTTGTGCTCATCGAAATTTTAGTAACATCGAGTACCTGGGAGAAAACGTAGAAAAAAATTACACAGAAGAAAAAGACCTATATGGGAGAATTAAGTTTGAACCATTGGAAAGAGGATCTCGTAGGAAGGCTGGTTGTTGGCTAAAGCTAAAGGCCTCACAACCTCTTCTCCAGGGTCAAACCCTTGCTCTAACCCTTGCTCCAACCAATGCTGTATAAGTAAATATAATCATAACTCCCAAGAATATGTCAACTTTGACAGGCCTATAGATGCTCTAGACGATGCCATTTTGAATTTTCGTGGTTTCTGTTCTGCACTTGCAGTCATTTATTTTGTACAATAGCTAAGTCAAAATAGCCTGTTTGACAAACGCTCTGGTGTTTTTTAACCTGCACAGATGTATCCCATTGTTGGAGATAGATATAGGTGCCAGGATTGTGTGGAGCTAATAGGGTTTGACCTTTGTGGAGATTGCTATAATACACAGTCCAAGCGACCAGGCCGTTTCAATCAGCAACATACTCCAGAGCACAGGTTTGAGCTTGTCAAGCAGCCAGATGTGCTACGGAATATAATGTTGCGCCTTGTTGGAGGACATCTTGTAGATAGTTCTGGTGCTCCTGTTCTGGCTATAAGTGCGATTGAAGATCCACCAGATGGTTGGATAGCTGTTGAATCTGTTGGTGCTCCAGAAAACACTCATAACAATGTAGTTTCCCCTAATGGGACTCATGGTGATATTATGCACGATGACAGTGACACACAAGATGGTTCCGTTGAGGTGGAGTTTGGTGATGCTGTGGAGGTTTCTGGTAGTAATCTGGCCTCTTTTGCCCATAACGATCATCATATGAATCAAGATGATAATGAGGATCCTCCTTTCTAAATTTGTATAGATAGTTGGACGAGCTTCTGCAGAAACATTCATTGAACGTGCGTCTGCAGTCCTTCACCCTTGAAACCCGAGGATAAAAACAGACCCCTGTTCTGGGTATTTGATAAAAGGTTCAGGTGGCCTTGTTTTTTTTCCCTCTGGTCTGTTATTTTTATAAGAAATTGCTGCATTCTTAATATGTAATGTTATGAGATGTGTATATTTGGAAGAGGCAGGATTTTGGTAGGAACCGTTTGTATAAGCTCTGATGCCAATAAATGTTGGAATTAGTATTATAATGGGCAATCTGTTAACTTTTAAGTTAAGACTTCTATGATTTTAAAGTTCTCGCTTTTGCTCTTTTATTTGCAGTGCAGACGAAGTAAACTTCTGATTAGCTAGGAACGAAGAAAACTTCTAATTAGCTAGGAAAGTCTAATTGTGGAATTTTGAGAGATTAGTAGTTGCAAAGCTATCAAATGGTGTACTAACACAATCTAAAATGCTAACACTACTGCAGCGGATTACCAAGTGAAGTAGCCAGGTCGATTCATGTCAAGTAAATTTCTGAAGTCAAATTTTGAATGCTATCATGCAGTAATAAATTTCCACTGTCCGCAAATAGACGTACTTTTGAGTCGTAGTCTTTGGCGCACGTATTAAACTTAATAGCATCATTAATGATGAGTGAAAAAAAGTCATCCCATTTTATTTCTAACTTTTTCTCTCTAAAAAATAATATTCCATAAACTTTTCTCACTCATCTTCTTAACAATGAACCAAAAAAAAAATAATCATCAAGATTACTTTTACCTATCCAATTACTTTTTTACCCTACCCAATTACTTTTTCTTTCTCATCACATATCATCACTATACAATATTTTTATTATTTATTTTTTAATAATATTAAATATTCATTACTAATTGATAAAAAAATTAATTTATAAATACGTAATTAGCATTTTTAGCATTAACCAAATTAAATGCACAAAAATGTTATTTATTTTCTTTTAAAGTGTAAAAGTGAAAGATATTTCATACTCCCTCCGTTTCATTTTAATCTACACACTTACACTTTTCACGCATGCCAATATAGACTTTTGAGGATATATATCTTTAGTTTCGTATTTGTAAAAATTATAAAAAGTACATATTAATAAAATACATGTTATGATGAATCTAACAAGATCCCACATGACTATATTTTCATTCATGTATAAATCACAAATGATGGTCAAAGTGGAATTTGTGAATAGTGTAAAATATCAAAGTGTGTAGATTAAAATGAAACGGATGGAGTATAAAATAAGCAAAATTATAGAAAATTAGTAAATAGCTAGAAAATTTTTTTATCCAAAATATTACAAAATGGGTCCCTAATTGTAGATCTATGAAAAATAGAACCATTGGTAATTTTTTTTATTTTTTTTCGCTTTGTATTTTTTAAGATATTTCATTTTTAATATTTATAATTGTATAATTTCTCCACCTGTCATAATTTGACAAGTGTCAAATTCTGACACGCCTCAGAAATCTGACGAAAGTTAATTTTTTTTGGTTTTCCCCTGCCAAAACGACGCGTATTAGCTAAGATTTATCCAAAATGCGTTGTTTTGGCTGGAGGAAAGCCAAAAAAAAATTATTTTTTATCAGATCAGGCGGTGGGTCCCACTCCCACGCTTGATCAAGTTTTCAATCACCCCATGCATTTTTTTCCCCACTCATCTCTACTCACCCTTTGATCTTTTTCCAATCACCATTAAGAGCATTTTTTTTCAATCACCCACTTAATCTTTGTTTTCAATCACCATTAAAGATGCTCTAAGTGGTACAAGAACGTAGTTTCTTTTTGTGGAGAGGAGAGGCTATACATCAATTATTAGAAATCTAAATTTGAGATAGAGAAAATGGTGAGTTTCACATATTGTGCATATATAGATTTGGTCCTATCATACAATTAATATATAAAGTAGAGTACAAAAGCTAGCTCACGAGCTCGTGACATTTGACATCTTCATTGGACGTCATTTGTCGCACTCATTAAGTGTCCTCTCATTTAAAAAAAAATAATATAAATAGAGTTCTAAATTGATTAGAAAACAAATATATAGTTGGGTTCAGAATGGAAAACTTCAAGATAGTAAATTGATTATAATTCACAAGAGTGTTTAAAAAGAGTGGACCCAACTATTACCTATTTTCTTTTATAAGTCTCAACTATGGATTATTCCTTGCAGGTCCCAAGTTTACCATCTTGTGATTTTTATAAGTCTTGAGTTACTTATAAACGGTTTAAAAGGTAAGATTTTTAAACGTTGGCCCCATTTTATAGGTCTTTGTCACTTGCTGAAAGTGTTCGAAGATGGTAAATATTTGAAAATCTTACCTTTTAAACCGGTTATAAGTAACTCAGGACCTATGAAAATCACAAAATAGTAAACTTGGGACCTGCATGGAATATTTCCTAGTTGGAACTTATAAAAGAAAATGGGTAATAATTGGGCTCTCTCTTGTGAATTTTTCGTAATTTTTAATATATAGTTTGTAAAAATCATAAGTTTTATACCATTAAAAAGTGTTTAAAAAGTACTTTTAAAAAAGATCCATTTATACTATAGTTAAAGTTTTATATTAAGTAATATATAAAAGGAAATATTAACTATAGTAATGTATTACAGTAACCTTACTGCAATTGGAATTAACAATTCAATTAGAATTAGGGTGAAATTATTAAAGTAACATACTGCAATTGAAATAAGGAATTCAATTACAATTAGGGTTTTGATAAGAGATTAAATTAGAATTAGGGTTGTTCTACAAAACCTATTCATGTTAGAATTAGAATATTCAAAGTTATATATGCTAGATTTTCAGCAGTAATATATAAAGCAGAGTACAAAAGCCAGCTCATTAGGTTGTGATGAAATTTGACGTCCTCATTGGACGTCATTTGTCTCACTCATTAAGTGTCATCTCATTTTTTTTGAATATAAATAGAGTTCTAAATTGATTAAAACACAAATATAGAGTTGGGTTCAGAATGGAAAAACTTCAACATAGTAAATTGATTATAATTTTTAATATATAGTTCGTAAAATTATAATTTTTGCACCATTAAAAAGTGTTTAACAAGTACTTCAAAATAACATACATTTATACTATTTAAATTTTATATTAAAGTAACATATAAAAAGGAAATATTAACTATAATAACTTGTTAAAGTAACATACTGCAATTGGAATTAGCGATTCAATTAGAATTAGATAATGACAAAATCATATTATAACCTTTAGTTGTTCTATGTCAGACAAAAATAACACCCAAAATTAGGAGCGTAAATATTTAGAAACTCTACTCTTCTGCACAAAAAACGATACTAATATTCTAATATTCCAAAGTTTAGATATTTGATCACAATCGGCTATTTAGTTATTCTCCTTTGTAGATGTGAAGAAAGAGAGATGGTTAGTGAAGGGGTCTACGTACATCACATGAACTGAGTGAGTTGTATGGGGTGAATTTCCCATTTAAGGTACCAAAACGTGTAATTATCGACATGCCAGAATAATATACATGACGTTAATTATTTGGACAGACCAAGGTAGCATATAAGATGTCTATTAGGTATAGTATGACAAAAACCCTAAAGACTAGGAAGAGAAACTCTCTGTGAGAGATTAATTTTCGCCGACGTCACTTCGAGCCGGCACAACAGTTTTTCACCTGCAAATTTCTGCTCCACCTGCAAATTCCTTTTGCTTCATCCAGATGGCTATCATGCAACTACACCACCACAATAAAAATCTCTTTTCATGATTACTTAGCCGCTTTAAATATCGCCCCATCTCACTTTCCTTTAACTTCAAATCTACTTCTACTGAAATTTTATACAACATCCTCTATCTTTCTTCATAGCAATAACTTCTTCAAGTAAAAAAAAAACCCTTTAACCATCAACCATAATGAATAATTCACCTCACAACACACCCAAACTCCCCACACCATTCAAATTTAAGGCAATCACATCGGATTGTCACGCAGCGAATGGGGATTCTTATCCACCATCCACCAATCAGTCAAACTTCCACGCATATTCGTTGGTCCCTTGTAGCAGTAGGTATGTTCTTTGATCACACTCCTCCCAATACAAGTTTTGTTGCAAATATCGTAAACAATCATTGGGATGTATGTGAACCAATCCGCATTCATCGTACGGGAGCGTATTTTATTTTCGAGTGTCAAAACCTGCTGGAGAGAGATGCACTCCTCACCCTAAACACCACTTTTATTGATGGAAAACCTACTACCTTTCTTCCGAGCTCTGAGAATCAAGTGCCTTCGAATGTCAACTTTAATATGGTGCGAATTTGGGTGCGCATCCAAGATCTACCATGGAGCTATCTTAATATGGAATGGGCAGTTCGAATATTAAATCATGTGGGTTTAATTGAAGCCATTGATGGTGATAATCAGGGATTACCAAACCAACCATTCCTTCGCACCAGGTTATATTTGATATTACCAAACCTTCAATACCTGAATGTTTCTTACCCATAGAAGGAAATCGCGTTGCATGGATTTATTTTAGATATGAAGGAATTTTCAAGTTTTGCAAGGAATGTGGTTGTGTTGGACACAATACTGGAAGATGCCCGTTATCATCCTACGAAGCCCAAAGATTAATCCTACGTCGTGTGCAAAGTTTTGAGGAGAGTGGAATGATAATTCTACAAACTCATGAAGGTATTGCTCTTTATACTAACCTTGTACGAGGACTCGTTGATAGGTTTATTCATCGAAACCCGAGGGTAAACTTGCATCACATACGCCCACGTACAAATGGATGCCCCTAGCCAAGACCCTTACTCTTTCCCTCACCTATGTATGCAAGACCAACTTATCTCCGACTCATCCTCGGAGGAATTTTATGACACTTCACCAGATTTTCCACCACACCACAATCCCAATACCTACCAATACTACTCGGATGAAAACTACCAAAAATAAACCAATCCACTTTCAGAGTTCTCGAACCAATCCCTACACCATCATAGCCATCATTGGGCGAGATCTCGCTTGAGCGCCAGCGCTTCCCCAGGGAGGCGTTTTGGGTTATCATCAGACATAACAACATCAATCACACCTCATAGCCCTATTGTTATTTAACCAAATACAAATTTGGACCTTAATCTGCCACCGTGGCCAACCAGCCTAAATATGCTAAACCATTCTACTGCATATGATGCTCCACCAATACACAACCCACCACTCAACCCAGCCTTAGCAGAAACCCAAACCCCACAAAATTACCCACCTCCCACTCACCAAAACTCTCGACAAATAATATTACAACAGGTAAGTCTGTCAAACTAGGCCCAACGTTCTTATCGCCTATTAAATAATTTCTGCATCCCAGTTGGCCCAAGTCATCAACATAGCCCAAGCCCATCCCCACCTTCACAGAGTCAAATTCATATGGACACAGGATCCCTTACTAGTTTAGTGGCTCAAGGTTGGAACCAAGCCCAGATGAAGCTGGGCACAGTAACTGGATTGAACATAATGTGGTTGTTGCAGTTAATGAAGCGGGTTTGGGTTTGCATAATGATGAAGATGTTTCAATGGATGAAAATAAATAATACAGACCCTACGCATGACCTGCAGCATATTTCCAATTTTATAACTAACAGATTTCGAATTTCACCACCTGTTTTTGCAGATGTCTTCAATCCTTTATTGCAGGAACAAATAGGTACTGGCGTGGAATAAGCAACCCCTACTGATGAACTTTACTCACCTACATCTCCATTACAAATATATTTTTCATCATATGATTCAGATGAAGCCAATGATAGCAGGGGGCTAGCAACACCACATAATCGCCAAATAGTGTTGGGTCTTCAATTCACTTCTACTATGTTCAGTGGTAAGCGCAATAGAGATGGTCTACTTGATCGTAGTCAGTCTGCGGATAGTGTATTTCTATTTACAAGTACTAAACATCAAATACGCGAGAAAAAGAGAAAGAAACGGTATGAAGAATGGGATGCGAAAGGTGATTTTATTATGTGGGTAAGTCCATTAGCAGATGATATCCAAGCTAAAGCTCTAACGGATGTATCTATGGCTCGTGATATGGGGGTAGAACCAACTTTTCCGACCAGTTCAGCAGATAGGAAAAAGCGAGTGGTTACGACTTCTCTAATAGATCCTAAGGGTGACTGGAACTTGAAACGCAGCAAAACTTCTAGCTCTACAATACAAAATGCAGTACGACATAGGCACCAGAAGATAATGACATGGAACTAAACTTCTCGAGGATAGTGACTACTGAGGAACCAGAAGCTATAAGGGATGTGGTTGACCCTCCTCAACCACCATTACCTCAATGAGTATCCTCTCTTGAAATTGTCGAGGGCTAAACAATCACGACAGTCCGGCAATTCCTTATCTCTTGCGGTTGTTATCTCAGTTTAAACCTTCCTTTTTATTTTTGTACGAAACTATATTTAGTGTAGATAATATATATAGGATGCTACGCTCTACTAATCCTACATGTTGTTATGGGGTAGATGCCAGTGAAACACGGGGGGGGGGGGGTTAGTCCTTTTTTGTGGGGCTCTTATGTAGTCGACGTTGTTGAACAGTCAAGTCACTCTTTGCTTTATAAGATAACTAAAATAAATGGTCAAGCATGGCACCGCCTTTTCGTGTACGGAGCTCCACAACATAGTCATCGTCTTGCTTTATGGAATCACCTGCAATCTCTGCTTAGACCTTATAGAAAATATTTGATTATAAGCAACATTAATCAACTAGATCAATATGCGGACAAAATGGGGGGAAATACTTTAATTCGAGGATGGGAGGATATTATTTCGTGGAAGGTTGCTCTGAATTTGCAGGATATTCCTTGCTTTTCCGAGGCCTCGTTTTACGTGGACAAATAATATAGAGGAGGAACAACTAATCATGGAATGTTTGGATCGTGGTTATGCATCCATGGAATGGATGCAGGATTTTCCACATACTCACATCAGCAATTTACCTATTGTGCATTCAGATCATGGTCCGATTTTGTTGCAATCAACACCTCCCTGCAGTTTAGCTCGTAGGCCATATCAGATTGAAAATTGGAGCCTACTGTTTAATGAGGTACGCCTAATGGTTCAAGAAATATGGACAATATATATGGTCGGATCGCCTGCATATATCCTCACCCGTCGGTTAGAGATACTCCATAAACGACTAAAAGCTTAGTGTCTGGATAAAAAGTTGTAACGGGGTGTTAACTGGAAGCGAATTTTTGAACAATTACACTATCAAGGAATTCAGATCACGACTCCTGCATAAGGTGCTGACTATACTCGAAGTCATAATTTAGTACTTAATGATGCTGCACTGGCTTTTACTTATTGGAAACAACGAATGAGAGATAATATAATCCAAGTGGGGGATCTTCCTTCTAAACTACTTTTTACCCTCCTTCGTCACAAACAACAAAGAACTTACCTTCACATGCTACTAGGCGTGAATGATTGCTAGCTTACTAAGAAATGCAAAATCGAAGATCTTGTTCATCAACATTTTAAGAGTTTATTAACTTCGTCAACGTCGCAACCAACCAATTTGACGGAACCCATTAACCTAGTTCTAAGAGAATTACATTTGCCTGGTATCACGACCCAAGAAAGTCGTACTTTGCTTCATCCCGTCACTCCAGATGAGATCAAGGACTCCTTTTTCTCACTGGCCCACAACAAATCGCCAGGGCTTGATGGTTATAATGCAGAGTTCTTTAAGTATTATTGGCCAACAGTTGGACCTACTATGACCGCAGCGATAAAAAGGCTCATTGCAACTGGGTTTTTGCTTAAGGAATGGAATACTACACTTCTTGTGCTTATTCCAAAAGAAACGCCTCCTCAAGAGGTAAACCATCTTCGTCCCATTAGTATTTGTAACGTATTGTATAAATGTATTGCAAAATGTAAGGTTAATAGGATGCATCATCTTCTGCCAAGTTTAATTGCCGATTACCAAAATCCATTTATCCTGGGACGCCATATGGAGGACAATATCATACTCACTCATGAACTTATGCACAATATGAACAAACAACAACGGAACCATAAATTTTTGGCAGCCCTCAAATTGGATATGAATAAAGCATACGACCGAGTGAACTGGGAATGTTTGCTCAGAATCCTAACTGCCTATGATTTGCAGTCTCTTTGGGTTCGGCTAATTAGGGAATGCATTTCAACAGTCAGCTACCGAATCCTCATCAATGGAGTCGCTGGTCCTTATTTTGCGCCTTCCTATGGTCTTCGGCAGGGGGATCCATTGTCACCTTACTTGTTCCTATTCTGCATGGACATTCTGTCGCGAATGACAACACTAGCTACAGATATACGACAATTTCAAGGAATTCATATACATGCTAGCGCATCTATTATTTCGCATTTGTTCTTTGTCGATGATGCAGTGTTCTTTTTCAAAGCGTCTACATCGGCTTGTGAGGGTATTTCTACAGTAATTATTAGGTTTTGCACCATATCTGGTCAACTTCTTAACCCTCGTAAATCTTTTTGTCAAATTTAGCCCTAACATTCCTGTAGCAACTCAACAACAATACAAAGAAATTTTAAGCATGGAATCGGCTACTTCTCTTGGCACTTACCTTGGCATTCCGCTCGACATCTAGGATACTAAAGTCCATCACTTTACTACGCTGATAGATAAAATCACTATGAAAATCGAGCAATGGGGTCACATTTGACATATCTCAATCTGCTAAGCTTCTCCTTATCAATTCTGTTCTTATTTGAGCGATCCAACATTACCTTTCTGTATTCCAGATTCTAGCTACAATTGTCAACAAAATTGATAGCATCATAGCCGCTTTCTTTTGGAAGGATCGCCATGGGAAAGGTATTCACTGGAAGCGTAGAGATTTTCTGCATAGCTCTCCAACTACAGGGGGCTTGGGAATTCGAAACGTTAGTCTATTCAATACTGCGCTCCTCATGAAGAAATTCTGGCGTATCAAACATAACCCGCACCTATTACAATCTAAAGTTTATCACATATCCCGATCGCCTTCCCAGTCGCGAATACTCAGTTGCCGCCAGCTATCATGGGATCGAAGGGGCCTCCTCTTTGCTGAAAAATTACTTGACGACCAATGTAAATGGAAGGTGGGAAATCGACAACTCATTGGTGTTACTACTCATAAATGGCTTCCTGATCGTCATCCACTCTTCAAAGATGAAAGTCCTCTAGCCGATGTTCGGAACCTTAAAGTTCATCAACTACTCCTTCCGGATAATCAAGGCTGTAATTTCAAAAAATTTAATGCGCTCTTTGAACCTTCCATGGCACGACAGATAAAAAGTATTGAACTTCCAGGCTCCTCGACGGTAACAAATGTACAATATTGGCCTTCACTAAATCGGGTATGTATACTTCCAAATCAGGATATACATTGCTCCTCCAACAGCAAAATGAAATTTTTAGCATGACATCTACCATTGATACGAAATTTTTTCTCACCCTTTGGAGATTGAACATCATGCCAAAATGGAAACTTTGGCACAATCGCCTAGCAACTGCTTTCAACCGTCACAAACAGGGTATTATTCACTCAGGGGAATGCTCCATCTGTCTACATGACCAAGAAGATACTCAACATCTCTTCTGATAGTGTCCGCTCTCTCTTAAAGCTTGGGACCAGGGGCCTTTAAGTGTGAATGTCACCAACACGCGGCCAACGTCCTTCAAGGAATGACTTGTCTAATTGCTTCTACGGTGTGACAAGGAAGATGGAGATACCACCTCGTCACTAATCACCTATATCGACACTCTTTGGGCTATTTGGAAATTACGTAATACATAAGTTTTTTGCCAACAACGACCAACTTTTGATTTGGTTGCTTTTCAATTGCACGAAAGTATGCGACATCATGCCCTCTTCGTACAGGCTCTACATGATCCAACTAGGACCCTTTGGACCCCCAACCCCCCTGGCTTTGAAATTGCCAATATTGGGCAATAGAATGATACTTATTCTTCCATCACAATCCAAATTGCAGGAACAGTACACAAATTCAAGGGTATGGGAGGTATCGCTTGGGTGGAGGGGATAGGAAACCAAAGTCCACGACATCGTCATCATGGTTCCTTTTGCAACTCGACTTCAACTATCTTCAAGAAAGTTATGGCTTGTCTGTGCGCAATTTCTCGGGCAGCGGCGCAACAACATACGCGGATACGAATTCTAACAGAGTCGCGGGAACTTGTCCAGCTTCTGAGAAAGGGCAAACCTAGGAATATTAATATTACGATGGACCCTGGATTGGATACTACAAACCGCTAGCCTTTTCACGACATGTCAGGTAATCCAGGTCAGGTCGCACCTACAAGTGGCTGAGGCCGACCGGCTAGCCTATCGGTGGCGCCAATATAGTGGGCGTAGTACTTAACTCGTTTTTGCTTTGTAGGTTTTTCTTTCTTTGTTTTATGACTTGCTTTACTTTCTTTATTGTACGTTATCTTGATGTCCAAAAAAAAAATATAAGATGTCTATTTGTCGGATAGTATCTACATGATTAGTCAATGGCTTTTCCTATGTGATTATGTTATCTTTTCGTGTTCACTACTCTTATACACATTGAAAATCGTTTATAAACTGTATATCAAGCAAACACAGAAATGTCTGATTTCAAATTAATTGCCACCAGTAGCAACTTTCACTAGTCAAAATTGTACGATAGTTGACCTCTCTCTCTCTCTAAAATTTTCTCCCTTCAAACCCTACCACTTCTCGCCGCACACCGTAAACCCTAGCGGGCTCGACTGTCGTGTGAGCCACCGCGGGCTCCTTACGCCGGCAGTCGAGCCCCGCCTCTCTCTCTCTTTTTCGGTGTCTCGTCGTTTGGGCTAGCTGGTGTCCCCATCCCCGTTGTCGCTGGTTTCCGTCGTAGTTGGTTTCCCCCTCCTCCCGTCGTAGTTGGTTTCCCCCCTCCTCCCGTCGTAGTTGGTTTCCCCCCTCCCCCGTCGTCGTTAGTTTTCCCCTTCCCCCGTCGTTGGTTGCTTGCGTCCCCCTCCCGCCGTCGTTGTTGGTTTATTGTGTTGTTCCCTTTTTTCTTTGGTTTTCAGTCGAGTCTGGGCATCTCCCTCTCTTTACCCTGTCCCGGTTAGTGGTTTCACGGTTTTCCGGTTGGGCCTCCTAGTCCCCTTTCCCCCTTAGTTCGCGTCGGGTCTCCCTATCCCCTCCCCTCAAGTCTCGCATCGGGCCTCCCTATCCCCTCCCCCCTAGTTCGCGTCGGGCTTCCCTAAGTGGGCTCCACCTCCGGTTGTTTATCAGTAGTTTCAAGAAGTTTATTAGTATGTTTCTTAAAAGTTTCAGGGTCAATTGGTTGGATAAGGCATGGGGTTTCAACACAGTCAAATTTGTGGTCTTTTTGGAATTTGTGTTGTGGATACAGGTGAATCAAGTGGATTGTGCACGTGGTGGGGTGATGCACGTTTTTCATGGTTGGGTTTTCCGTTTTTCGGTTTCGCAAACCGGCGAAGTGTTCGAGAGCTCACTTTATTTAGCTCTCTCTCTAGCTTGGCATTGATCATTCTGATCTTTGCCTTGTCAAAATCAAATCTGCAGGCGACACATCAGTTGTATCTGGTGGTTTTCAGCGCTCCCACACGACAGCGTTTCTACCTTCAATTGGAGAAACCTGCAATACTCTCGAGCGAGAGTATCGAGTCACATAGGATTGTGACTCTTCTAAAGATCATGAGCCCAGAATCCCAAGCAATAACTGTTTGTTGGGATTGCTTATGCGGCGAGGTACGACGCTCACCATTGGTTGTTCGTCGTCCGAATCGTGAACGACAATCGTTCTTCTCACCACATTCATCAGCGATCCACGTTTTACCTCCACTATCACTAACTTTGACCAGCGATGCCCTCCGTCATATACGACTCTTTCTAGTTTTATGTTGGTTTTGTTTTTTATGTATTGTAAGAACTCTTAGAGTTTCTTTCAGTTTGTTTGCTTGTTGTAGATGTAGTTGTATTAGTATTAGGCTGTAATTCCTCTTTCAATTAATGTACGATTTCTTGATGTATGTCAAAAAAAAAAAAAAACAAATTAATTGCCACCAACCATATTGGAGAATCAATGTTTAACACAAGCTGTGTTGGTCAATGATGATAATTAATAATTAAATTTGATAACGTATCAAAAATATAGCTTCTCACTAGAGTAGCTTGAATCTAAACCGAAATGAATACATCGCAATTGAATATGACCAGGAATAAAAAGACGCTAAGCCTTGAGCAGAAAATTACCGCAACCTTTCCACATCGTTTTTTTTTTTTTACAAAGTTCCACATCGTTCATATAGAGAATTTACCCATGGTGTTGAGTTTTACCCAAAATCATTTCTGCTACTTCAATATTTTTCCTAGCTATCATAAATTTTCTCTTATTATTTCTCTCTTTTCTTTGCCAAACACCATTTTTTTTACCGGTTAGCAGTTATTTCAATATTTTGTCAAAGCAAAATAGAAGAATATTAAAATTAATTAATTAACATATACCTGTAAAAGTTCCATTTGAGGAACCTGAGATTAGACAATCTACTTTGTTCATCTTTATTTGGTTACTCTACTTAAAATGTAGAGGTATTGGCTGCGGTAAAAAAAAAAAAAACTTATATAGACGTGTGTACTTAATACTAGCTAGTACACGTGATTCATGAAAAAAAAAAGTTACTATGTTAAAAAAATAAATAAATATAAAATATGAGTAGTTATACATTGTAAAGGATGATTATGTAAGTAAAATAGTTAATATGTATGTTATAAAGTATTATTTTCTTTATGATAAATTAATAAAGAAAAGGTGACTACATGAAAAAAAAAGTTGCCACTATATATGTTAGATGATAGTCGATTCGTGTAACTTCAGATTATAAAAGGTGACTATATGAAAAGAAGTGTCACTATGTAACATGGACCGATTTAGTCCACACTAATATTATCGACTTAGTGTAGACCAGGTCCATGGAATACTAGCTCTTGGTTGAAACAGTCTTAATTTTTAGATCGAATTCTGCCGTTTCAGTTTGTATTTATTATGTTATCAGTTAATGCATAGTTGTTATCAGTTGATGCATAGTTATATCAGTTTAAACATATTGCTTGTTATCTGTTTATAAGCATATACATTTTCGTCATCAGTTTATAAGTATTTGTTATCAATTTAAATACACTGCATGTAATCTGTTTATAAGTACATACAAATTTTGTCATCAGTTTATACATTATTTTTAACTGTTTATACATATTTATTCTCAGTTTATACATATCTCATATCAATTTATAATTTGATATGAAATAATCATAAACTAATAGCAAATACGTATAAACTGAAATAATGATATCATCACTATATTATAACTATCACATATGAATATAACAGGGTATTTAGTATGTAAAAATGAGATCGAATTAGGAAATTAAAGGTCGGATGAAGATGAGAATTCATGAAAATATTCCTATTACCTTGTTTGACAAATGATAGGGATTTGATTGGTAATAGATTATAGAATTACTTAAAAGCTCTTACTAATCCTTATTTCAATCCTTTTTATTGATGGCAAATAACTCATTTTACCCCCTTTCTAATTCCCATCCATAAAACATTAGACATGCCTCTAAAGTCTAACCCTTATCATGACTTATTTTGATGGACATACAAACAAGGCTTATATTCTCATTTCCAGTTCTCTTACTTCCTTTCCATGAAACAAACATGAAAACTAGAACTCCCGTCTATTTATTCCCAATCTTAAGCCCAAATTCCCACCAAACAAACTCTGGATAGTTTCTCATTTCAGGACAAGGGACAAAACCTAGCATTAGAAAACAAGAAAATGCATGGAAATTACGTGTATTGAGGGAGAAAGGATCATAGGGTTGTCATGTCAAGTTCAGAAAGCTCCTACCCTCATCCAATGAGGATCATGACACATAATACCTGCATATCTGACTTTAAGGGTCACATGAACCATAGGATTGCGGTTCTACGTATTCTTATCCCCAAAATTTGTTTGGCTTTAGTTTCTAGGACTACTAAAAATTTTGGTTTCATAGAACTTAGGGCTCCCCTTTTTTTCACAAATGTGTAAAATATGGGAAATTTACTTTACAGAATGGAATGATACAAATTTTAGCTCTCCGTCAGGTGGAATACATCCAATATGCATTGAGTCATTCCAAAATAAAAATACATACAATATGCATCGAGTCATTGCAAAACTATACACCATTTCTAGCTTTAATTCGATGGTATATCCATTTAAAATAGAAAGGGAATAACTAGATGAATATGGCATAGGTACAGAGTAAAAATTTAGGCAAATTTGGCGTCAATATCACCAATTACGACTGGGGGTCAATGCTACAAACTTTGACTAGTAAGCAAAACACCACAAACTATTAGTTTGAGTATAGTGCGTGTTTTAAATGATGCTTGAGGTACGTTTTCTTGCTGGTGGCTAGTAGCCAATCTAAAGCTTTCTCTCTCTAAGGTATCTCTGGCGTCATTTATGACACACACCGCATCCATACTGCTAATAATTTGTGGTGTTTTGGCTACTACTCATGTAGAAACATATAATTGCAATATAGCAGAATTTTCGGAAATAATTTCCTCACATCTATCATAGGATCGCAAACATAATCAAACACATGAATCATTCAATAGAGATTAAAAATATACAACCTCTGTACCATGATTTTCCTGTTGTACACAAGTTCCAAAAATATGAGAGTCCCAAGTGTTGCTCCTCTAATCAACCCACGAGCACCAGTTAACATCAAAGTCTGCTAGAGTGGAAGAAAATAATTCTCTTGATTTTAGGTAGTATGGGCGCCGGTTGGGGGGGGGGGGGTTAGATTAGAGTTTCATTGGCCCTCTCTTGTGAAAAAAAATGCTTAATGAATTGATTCCTAAATTCTAATACATTTTACCATATAACCTTGACAAATATTTTTTTGCACCATATAACCTTGCAAGTTTCCAAATTAACCATATACCCCCAACATTTTAAAAAATACACCCACTCCCCATGACTAATGAAAGGCTAACATCGTTAGTCATTAACCCTTAATCCCCCCACTAATCCTAATTAACTAACCTAAACCTAAGCCAAACTCTAACCCCTAATATAATACCCTAACCCTAACTACCCCCCCCCACTGCCCCACCACCCCAACATCCCCCCTCCACACCACCCCTGAAGCCCCCTCCCCCACTCCCCCACCACCCTTAGTTGCCCCCCTCCAAACCACCCCGTAAGCTCCTTCCCCCTCCTCCGAAGCCCCCTGATCCCCTTCCCCCTCCCCTGCAATTGCACAACCTCATCCCCTTCACTTCTCCTTGTTGAATCACGCAACCCCATCCCCCTCCCCTGCAATCTCGCAACCCCTCTTTTCATCCCCTTCCCCTGCTGAATCGTCAAACCCCCCCTCTCTCCTTTTCCCATGCAATCCCGCAACCCCCTCCCCCTAATCGTTTTTCGATTTTTTTTTCATTTCACGGGTGCGAGGGAAGGGGGGGTTACACGATTCAGCAGGGGAAGGGGAGGGGGTTGTGCTTGTGCAATTGTAGGGGTAGGGGAGGGGGCTGCGGGGATGGTGGGGGAGTGGGGGAAGGGGTAAGTGGTAGGGGAGGGGTGGTGGATTGGTGGTTAGGGTTAAGATTAGGGTATTAGATTAGGGATTAGGGTTGGGATTTGGCTTAGGTTTAGGTTAGTTAATTAGAGTTAAGGGAGATTAGGGGTTAATGACTAACATACGTTAACATCGTTAGTCATTAAGGGCAAGTGGATGTATTTTTTGAAAAGTGGAGGGTATATGTGGAAACTTGCGAGGGTATATGATGCAAAAAAATTTTGGCAGGGGCATATGTTGAAAAAACGATCCTAATATTATATATCTCTATTATATAAGGGAAGGGGGAGCAACGGTTTCCTCTTTTGAACTGACTATGTTTCCCCCCTTCTTTCTAAATTACAAAAGGAATCTCAAAACCAAAATGGGGGTCAAACAAAGCCACCGGAAATTAATTTTCAACAATTACTCAGATATCACTTATATGAGAAAACTTTACAAATCACTCATAGAATTGAGAAAATCACATTGTAAAAATCACGCAAACCACTCAAATGATCAGGAAAATTTACAAAAACTAAAAATTAACTTACAAACTAAAACTGATATACTAGGACGTCCATACATACAAAAACATTCACAAAATTCACTTACAAATCATTGTTCTTAATAACCATTCACAATTACATACTCACAAAAATTACCTATAAACACAAATTTGAATAAAAAACATAAGATTTTGACAGTGATATCACACATTCGTCCATCGGCGATTTGCGAACTTTCATATAGGTACATAATTCTTTTAATCTTCAAAGTTATTTCACATTAGTCGACTGTTATGTAGTTGAAAAAATGAGATAATAGCAATTAGTTGAAAAGAGCTTTTATATAATTAGACTTAAATTTGATTCATTTTCATATAAAATCAGAAAACAAGATGTGTATGAAATTTGATTCATTTATGACACCGATGAAAGAGTTACAAATTTAGTTCTTTTTTTAAAATTCCAAAATAAAATTTTTGCCCAAAACTTTTGCAAACTATCCATGTTCAGAAATAAAATTTGAAAAACAAAACAATATCAAACCTTTTTGCGAACTTTTGCAAAAATCCATTTTCAGAAAAAAAAATTTACATTAATTTGTGAAAACCATTTCATGCGAAATCAGATTGTGTATGAAAATTTTGAAATTTCATTTCACCTATAATTGAAACTCAAAGTGTTCAAATTTAGAAAAGGAGAAAAATTAAAAATGACCATTTAATGCAAAATCAGATTGTGTATGAAAAACTTAAAATTCCTTTCAAATATAATTGAAACTCAAAGTGTGAACATTTAGAAAAGGAGAAAAATTAAAATGATAAAAATTCTTAAATATCAATTTGTGAAATCAGAATTAGAAGTTAGACAAGGAAAAAAAAAACTAAAATTGTATTATACTTTTCGGTTACAATTTTGGGATCATATAGAAATTACTGAAATCCATATCAAAAACTATTGTAAATTACAAAAATGAATAAAACCAAAAAAAAAAAAAGAACATGACAATATTTAGTAAAGAACATCATACTGATTATAAAATATCATGCGCATATAAGACTTGAGAAACAAAAAACTATTCAAAATCATAAAAATGAATAACAACATAAAAAGAACATGGAAGAATCTTATTCACAAAATGGAGGTGAACTTAAATACTGACTTGCATTTTTAGTTTGTTTACTACTTACTATTAGGCCTAAAAATATCATCGCATGCATCGCGTGCACAAAAGGCTAGTTATACATAATAAAAGAGTCATAGGTAAGTTAAGAGAACTAATTCTCCTCATATTTCCCTTGTGGTCGGCCCAACCCTTATCCTAAATGAATTTTGATTTATTTGTCCAACTTGTGCTATAATGTGTGACCTCGTAGGATTGATATATTTTAGTTATAGGCCCAATCAATATTACTCTATTAATCATATTTATTCTCTAACAAGAAAATACGATTACTAAAATAATTAACTTTAGTATCTTCATAATTTAATTCCTATTTGTATTTAGTAATTGTCCGGATGTCTAAGGACATATTCCTTCAATCTCCCACTTGTTCGAAGACAAGAGGGCAATGCTAAATTATTGGGAAAATTCCTCAGGTACCCGTGAGGTTTGGCGTAATTCCCAAATTACCCCCCACATTTGGGGAATTCCTCAGATACCCCTGAGGTTTGTGTTTGTGCTCAAGATACCCTTACTATGGATGGAAACCTAATGCTGTTAGGTTTTCCTCTCTTTCTCCCCAATTTTCTTTTTCTCTCTCCACCCATCATCCTCCATTGATGAACATGGAAGCTTTCTCTATCCTCCCACCTCACTCTAAAGCCCTAACCACCCAACCCCCACTACCTCCCCTTCCCCCCACCCCTCCCCTACCCCACAGCCCCCATCCCCCACCCTACCACCACCCCAGCAGCCCCCCTCCCCCACCAGATTAGCCCCAGCCTCGAGGCCTGCCCCCCTCCCCCACCTCGTCGCAAAACCCCACCCCTCCCCCACCAACCCCGTCCAAATAGACGCCCAGACTCCTGTTGAAATCGACCCCACCCTTCCCCACCCAGTCGAAATTGATGCCAGTCGAAAAACAGAGGAGAGAGAGATTGTGAAAATGGGGGTTGCGGCTAGCAGGGGTGAGGGGTTGCGGGGGTGGGGGCTGCGGGGGTGGGGGGAAGGGGAAGTGGTGGGGGTTGGGTGGTTAGGGCTTTAGAGTGGGTTGGGAGGAGAGAGAAAGCTTTCATGTTCATCAATGGAGGATGATGGGTGGAGAGAGAAAAAGAAAATTGGGGAGAAAGAGAGGAAAACCTAACGGCGTTAGTTTCCATCCATAGTAAGGGTATCTTGAGCTTAAATACAAACCTCAAGGGTATCCGAGGAATTCCCCAAATGTGGGGGGTAATTTGGGAATTACTCCAAATCTTAGGGGTGCTTGAGGAATTTTTCCTAAATTCTTTAAATTACTTAATTCCAAATTTGATAACACCATGTTATTCTCAGATTTTTTTTTTCCTTGATCGCTGAATTGAACTGTTCAAATAAGGATTAACTTTTAAATGCTATTACGCATGGACATGCAATTTTTCAATTCTTGCTAATCAAGAGGCCCAAACACTATTCCTATTTAATAAAAGGACTTATCCATTCTTATATGATCATAACTCCCACTCAATTCTTATCCCACCTAATCATTGCCTTTATAACCTCCTTTCACGACGCGACGTTTAACAGTGTCAAGGTCAAACTAATTATATTATGGTTATTAATACATACTTATGTCTAAGGAATCCGCTAAATATAATATTTGATTCTAATTTTAGAATCTAATTAATTTGGTCAATTCTCAATGTATCAAATATGCATCCATATAATCAATTAGAGACCTCTATGTCTGCATATCCCATAGATTATACTATTAATTAATTATATACTAGTCTTTTAAGTAGATCATTTATGTCCAATTTAGTGATCTAGACTAAGGACTTTAACTAAATTATGATTTCATTTCACTTTATAGGCTTCCATACTTCCATTATCAAAACGTTTTTGATAATCCTATTTGAAAACACAAATTATTTGAACATTTTATCTAATACTAAACCAAACAATTAAATAACAAACGAATTTTGATTGATAAACATTCAAAACATAACAAATGCCTTCACGATTGTAAACATGAAGTAAATAACCTAAGACCATTCTCCCATATGATTAAACCCCGTAGACCTAGTATGACACTTATGCTTAGGTTGAGCAAGCGGTTTAGTCAGAGGATCTGCTACATTATCTTTAGTATGAACCTTGCTTACTTTCACATCCTCTCTTCTAACAATTTCTCGCATGAGATTTCCTAAGTACACGTTTAGACCTTTGATCCAATTCAGGTTCTGTAGATTGAGCAATGGCACCATCATTGTCACAATACAACTCAATGCCATTCTCAATGCTAGGTACTACACCAAGCTCACTAATGAAATTTCTGATCCAAATAACTTCCTTTGTTACATCTACTGCTGCAATATACTCAACCTCTGCTGTAAAATCTGTAATAGTACTCTATCTGCAATTAGTATTCTGCTTAGAGCTCTCACTAGAGGAAAAAAGGCCAAGGAGTGCGCTCAAAGCGGCTTAAGGGTTGCGTTTTTTAACCACAACCCTTGGCATAACAACCCTTAAAATTTTTTAAGGGCCGCGGTTTTTCTAGAAAACCGCAACTCTTAATAAAGTAAGGGTTGTGGTTTTCATCTCAGCCCTCAATAGGTTAAGAGTTGTAATTTTCATGAAAATCACCGCCTTAATGACCCAATTTTTTTTTTTTTTTTGCATTTTTGGGTCCTAAATGCTCTCAAAACATTACCTATATATATGAGTATCATTTTTCATAACAAATTATGTTATTTATACATATATACAGAAAATATGACCCAATTATATTTTAATGTCAAAAATAGAAAAAAACTAAGCATTATACAACAGATAACCAACCCCCCACTCTCAAACACGACAATCCATGTGTGGGGTGTTGTTGGCGGTGCGAACTCTCCTTCACTTTTCACTCATGTTAGTTATCTTCTTGACCTTCTTTTCTTGGGCCTGCTAATTACAATAAAGAAGCATCGTCAACTACAGAAAATGTAACAGATGTGCATGATTGCAGACACAAAGTAGGAGAAGATCCCCTATGGTGTATGAATTATGATTTCCTTGTTATACATGGAAATAAGTGAACTTTCTAAGCAATCAAAGGTCTTGAACAAAGGCACGTAAAAATAAGCACAAATTACTTCACTTGTGATTTAGCACTGTAGTTATTTCACCAAAAGCTTGGTGGCTGCAAGAATATCAGATTAGAAACAGCAGATGATTGATTTAAATCGCAAAACATGACAACTCCATCATTCTTCTACTTCTTTTCAGAATAAATGAGTTTTATTCCTATCAGGGTAGCATAATTGAATTCAAAATTAATCTTTTGGTCCAAATCGGGGATAATATCAGATCAAAAACAAGATGCTATGCGAAAGCATACATGACGTAAGATCAGATTATGAAGTCAAAAAACAAAGTTTCAACTTACTTCAGCACAAATAGGGTGCCGGTGTAATGTCAATGAAGGATGCATCTCATGTAGAATACTGAAAAAAAAACTGGTAAAGAACTGTAAAGAAGATGATAAACGTTCAACTGTATTGCTAATGCTAACCCAAAGCATAAGCTTATATACAGCCCTAATTAATTAACCAGTGGGCTCACAACTAACTAAACTAAGTACAAATAAATACAACTAAATAAGCCAAGGCCCATAATTAGCACTAAGTACATATTTACTAAAGATAATCCTAACATCCCCCTCAAGTTAGAGCATGAAGATCAAAAATGCCCAACTTGCGAAGAAGAACATGAACTGAGTGTGTTCGAATGCCTTAGTGAAAATGTCTACCAATTGTGCACTGGTAGGAACATGGGAAGGACTTGTACCATCTTGAATGGCATCGCTTAAGAAATGACAGTCTACCTCGATATGTTTGGTACGTTCGTGGAACACAGGGATGTAAGCAAGATACAATGCAGACTGACTATCGCAGTACAAATTCATAGCTTTAGGATGATGAACTCTCAAACTTACAAGCAAACCCTTTAACCACTTGAGCTCACAAGTAATAGCCACCCTAGAGCGGTATTCTGGCTCAGCTGAAGACCTAGAAACGGTTAGTCGGTGACCTGTTTCTTAGTCTTCCGAGAAATAGGCAAACGCCCCAAGAAGACCAACCAACGCGACAAAGACCGACGAGTAAGAGGATAACTAGCCCAATCAGAATCACACCAACCGCTCAATGATAAAGTACGAAGGAGAATACCTTGTCCCGGGTGCCCCTTCAGGTATCGCACCACACCACTCGGATAGCCGCATCCCAATGATCACATCGAGGAGCATGAAGAAATTGGGACATGCACAGAATAAGCCAAATCCGATCTAGTGAAGGCCAAGTAAATAAGACGACCAATGAACCTCCGATACTGCTCAATATTCTCAAGTAAAGGACTAGTGGAACAAGCTAACTGATGATGTTGTTCCATAGGAAAATTGACCGGCTTAGACCCAAGATTACCTTATTCAACAATAATATCCAAAATATACTTCCGTTGATACAAGTAAGTACCCTCAACATTTCCGACAACTTCAATGCCTAGGAAGTATTTAAGAATACCAAGATCTTTCATATGAAATCAGGAGCACAGATACTGTTTAAAAGCGGAAAAGGCAGCACAATGGTTTCCAGAAATGATCAAATCATCTACATACACAAGAATATTAAGACGAACAGTACCTTTCTGGTAAGTGAATAAAGAGTAGTCAAAGTATGATTGTCGAAACCCATATGCTCGAAGGGAATTAGCCAACTTCACGAACCAACATCTAGGCGCCTGTTTCAAGCCATAAAGAGATTTATGCAATCTGCACACCTTGCCAGGTTGAGCTCCCTGAAATTTTGGAGGCATTTTCTTATACACTTCTTCAGAAAAGTCTCCATGCAAAAAGGCATTATGCACATCCATTTGGTGCGACTCCCAATTCTTAGCAGCAACAACAACTAGAATTGCACGCACATTGGTCATTTTAGCAACCGGGGCAAAAGTTTCTGTGTAATCTATACCTTCAACCTGATGATTGCCAAAAACGACCAATCGAGATTTGAGACGCTGTACACTCCCATCTGAGTTGTATTTCATTTTATAAACCCAACGACTACCGAGAGTATTCTTCCCTGGAGGTAGAGTTTCCATGCTCCATGTGCCATTATCCTCCAAAGCTTGAATTTCTTTTTGCATCGCCTCTCTCTAACCCGGGGCTTTCATAGCATCTTTGAAGGATTGAGGTTGAACACCTGCAGAGACAGCTGCAAGAAAATTTCTATGGCCCACAGAAAACCAATCACAATTAACAAAGTGCGCTATCGGATAGGACATACCTGAGGACACAGTCGGGGTATCTGCGCTTGACAGTTTATTGATCCATACACGTGCACTCTTTTTAACCATTTCTTATTAGGTATTTTTCGGGTAAAAACTAGTATGATGCGGGATGGATCAAGATTAGAGTTAATGAGGGTCGAATGCTCGAAGATTGCTGGGAGACCTGCACAGGACAAGAGTTAGACTACCCCGGGGGTGGATCCGGGATCGTCCCTCCGACGATCAAGTCAGTTGGTGTGTATTAATTGGGATATGTAAAGTAGTTTGTCTAGAAGTTATTACCATAATAAATGGGGATCTGCTCCATATTTACAGGTGTTGAAATGTGTGAAAAATGTCCTTGCCAGGCTGGCGCAGGATTTAAGACGGGTGGGTCCCACTGAGGGCTTGCCATGCTGGCAGAGGGCTTTGGAGCATGTGGTGGCCCACTAGGGATTATTGGGCCCAAACATTAGCCCCACGTGAAACATATGGAAGAGGCCACTTCTGATGCCATGTGTTTTGCGAAAATTACAAGAACACCCTCCGTAGTTAGGTTGTGGGTCTATTTCGAGGGAGTGAGGGACCTTACTCGAGGTCTTCTAGGGGCCAATGAGCCCTAGGTAACTCGAGGATAGGGAGGACCTCGCTAGAGGTTACCCAGGGGCCAATCAGCCTCAGGTAACTCGAGGAAAGGGAGGACCTCGCTCGAGATAACCCAGGGGCCAATGAGCCCTAGGTAACTCGAGGAAGTGAAGGACCTCGCTCGAGGTTACCCAGGGGCTAGTGAGCCCCAGGTAACTCGAGGATGCGAAGGACCTCGCTCGAGGTAACCCAGGGGCCAATGAGCCCTAGGTAACTCGAGGAAGTGAAGGACCTCGCTCGAGGTTACCTAGGGGCCAGTGAGCCCCAGGGAACTCGAGGATGGGAAGGACCTCGCTCGAGGTAACCTAGGGGCCAATAAGCCCTAGGTAACTCGAGGAAGTGAAGGACCTCGCTCTAGGTTACTCAGGGGCCAATGAGCCCCAAGTAACTCAAGGACGGAAGGACCTCGCTCGTGGTAACCCAGGCGCCAATGAGCCCTAGGTAACTCGAGGAAGTGAAGGACCTCGCTCGAGGTTACCCAGGGGCCAATGAGCCCTAGGTAACTCGAGGAAGTGAAGGGGCTCGCTCGAGGTTGCCCAGGGGCTGAGGTGCCCCAAGAAACTCGAGGGGTATGACACCGTAGCTCTTGACGGGTGTCGATCTCGACGACGACGATGGCCGAGATATCCTCCACTCGATCTGGGTGAAGTGCCTAAACATAGGTCTTTGGCCTCCGTCTGAGCGTGAATTGCCCGGGGAGTTAGGGCTCCGGTGAGGAACGGTTTTTAGGGTGGAGCAGTTGTACTTTAACATTGGATTCAGCTGGACTTCAGTCAAGCCCTAGGGGAGTTTATGGAGACTGGTCCAGGGAGCTGGTGACATTGGGCCTATTGAGAAGCCTAATTTTTGGTACTTTGAGGGATTTCTGAGCCCGTCGGATATTAACCGTCCTTTTCAGGCAATCAATATAAACAAAGGTATGTACTTTATTTTGTCTTATTGCATGCTCTGATCCTCTTGAGACCTTTCCCTCTTCTTTGCACGATCTCGAGAGCCCTAAAGGTTGATTGCTATACTTCGAGTCGGGGACGGATCTCGAGAGCACTTCTTTGATTAAGGTACAATCTTTTCCCTTTGCTTCTTTGTTTAACTTTCTAATGGACCTTTCTGGATGGAGCCCCCTACTGAAGGATACTCGGGGCACCTCATCTAGCTCGGGGACCCCACCTCCCTTGCTAGATACCTTGTTTGATGGGATTTTGATAGGAGGGGTCCCTGTGGTGTCCACGACCTTCGAGTATCCGGATCCCACTCAGGTCTTCGACACTCTACCGTACTCGAGTGACAGTGCGTCCATAGTTTCTGACGGGGAGGAGGAGTTAAATAACGCCCCTTACTCTGTCACCATTGCTCGACCTCGGGCCATAAGGAGTTACTTAGATGATCTTCTCGATAGCCAGGTCGTTCGAGTGATGGAGGGAAGCAGTGACAGCAACTCTCTTACCGCGAGTACGAGCGGTAGAGATGAGGAAGCAGTGACTCTGCCTCAGGGGATAGATCATGTGTCCACCTTCGAGGACCGTTTATGGACTTTCTGAAGGGGGATCTCCGATAGCTCGAGAGCTCTTTCTTTATCAAACACCCATACTTCCTTTACATACCAGAACCTAGGGGGACGATATTGTTGAACCCTAGTTTTGATGCTGACAAAGAAACAAAGATGCAAACTAAGTAGTGAACTAATGAGTTATTTAAGTGTATGTGTTAAGGTATCAATGCAAGGAACTGGGAGAATACGAAGTCAAAAAGAAGTCAAGAGAGGATTTCAAAGGCTAAGTAAAGAAGTTTCTATGTTGATACTGGAGCAAGCATTGGATCAAGAAGAATAGAAGCTAGGCGTTTTATTTTCTAGTTCCAATGTAAAGGAACAAAGAAAGGAGGTAAGGAACTGTGGCAGTTATTTGAGAATGAGAGTTTGTTCCTTTGTAAGGAACAAACTAAGTGGCACTAAACGAATTGTTAAAGGAACTTAGTTATAAAGGAACTAGACTTAGGCGTTGCAAAGTAAACGGTTAAAATTAGAATTGAGTAAGTCATGCCTAAATTATAGGAAATTAGTTATTTCTAATTTCAAATGATAAAATCAGTTTTAAAAAGAAAATCGTTTTAGGAAAAGATTTTTTTTCGGAAAATAAAGAAAATAATATCCGGTTTTAAAAGATTTTTAAAGATATTATTTTCTTAAAGATTAAAATTCAGTTTAAAGATAAAAAGGTTTTATAAAACTGATTTTCGGATAAGCTCAAGGAACTCCTATTACTTAGGAGTAATGTGTGCAATTATCCACGTTCATTTAGTTCATGGGATCATGGGACATGATAAGAACGTGTTCCTTAGGGGAAGGAACATCATGGGTAATGGACTTAACATGTACTCAATTTAACTCCCACGTTCTTATGATTACACTATAAATATGAAGTCTAGATAAGTTCCAAATGTGTCTGACTAAGTAATTAAGTGAGTTTAACTTATTAAGTGTCAGTGCCTTCATTCTCTCATAATAGCCATTTGTTCTTTGCCTTCTTACTCTAATTCCACTAAGCTTATTTCGATCAATTGTATTTTGGTTTTTGGGGTAAGGGAACTTTGAGTGAAGTTCTGTAAGAGAAAGGCTTTGAGTGAAGCTTGTATGTGTGAGAAAACTTCGAGTGAAGTTGAGAGGAACTCTGTTAAGGGAACAGTGGCTCAGGAACTTGAGTTTAGGAACTCAAGGTGTGGCTCGAGTTAGAATTAGGTTGTAACAAGTTGTTTGGCCTAATTAGTGAAAGTGTTGAGTTTAAAATCCCTAGTGGTCGAGGTTGTTTCTTCTTGTTGGGCCCAAGAAGTTTTTCCTCGTAAAAATCCCTTGTGTTCCTTTAGCTTGTTTATTCGTTTAAGTTTTAATTTCCGCAAAAAGTTACGTTTATTTCTACACCTACAATTCACCCCCCTCTTGTAGTGTTCCTAGGGAAATAACAATTGGTATCAGAGCTAGAACTCACGTAAGATAGGAAACCCTATTGAGAAAAGATCCAAGGAACAATGAATACCACCGAGAAACTTGAAGAAGGTTATTCCACTCAAAGGCCTCCTATGTTCAATGGGAAGTACTACAACTATTGGAAGAACCGCATGGAGATATTCATCAAGCTGAAAACTATCAGGTATGGAGAGTCATTGAAGTTGGTGATTTCGAAGTCACAACTACAAATGACAAAAATGAGGTAACTCTAAACCCCTCTCTGATTATGACAAATCTGATTTTGAAAAAATGGAAGTAAATGCCATGGCTATTAAACTTTGCATTGTGGACTTGGACCCCATGAACATAATAGGATCATGGGATGCAAATCCGCAAAGCAAATATGGGATTTACTAGAAGTAACCCAAGAAGGAACTAATGAAGTTAAAAGATCGAAAATTGATTTACTTATGAATCAATATGAACTGTTCTGCATGAAATCCAAAGAAAGCATCCGAGACATGTTTACTCGTTTTACTAACATTATAATGAGTTGGCTTCTCTTGGAAAGTTTATTTCATCTGAGGAACAGGTTCGAAAGGTTCTTAGGAGTCTTCCTAAGGACAGATGGATGGCTAAAGTCACTGCTCTTCAAGAAACAAAAGACTTCACTAAGTTCAACTTAGAACAGCTGGCAGGGTCACTTATGACTCATGAGCTTCACCTTGATACTGAATATGGTGAAAGCTCCAAATCAAAATCAATTGCTCTCAAAGCAGATGATGAAGATGATTCGGACTCCGAAGAAGAAGAAGCAGCCCTCATGGTTCGAAAATTTCGAAAGATGTACAGGAACATGAAGAATGGAAACTTCAAAGGTAAAACTAAGAAATTTTCTAACAAAGCTGCTTGTCATAAATGTGGAAGTACAGATCACTTCATCAAGGAATGTCCTCTTTGGGAAAATGACAAAACCAAAGAAAGGAACAAGGAACGCTTTGCTGAAAGGAACAAAGAATCAAAACACCTTTCTCTAAGGCAAATGTGCGCAAAGCTATGATAGCTGCTTGGGGAGATTCAGAGACGGAAGAAGAAGAGGAACAACCAACTGAAGAAACAGCAAACCTTTGCCTCATGGCAAACACTGACGAAAAAGAAGATGAAGAAAAATTGAGGTAAGTCAACATGGCTTGAGTCAGACTAGATGGTAAAACTAGGCTGAAATATATGATCTTCTTTATGATGCAATTCTTGAATGTAGAGATGAACGTGAAAAATGAAAAACGGAACAAGCCTTAAAGGTTTGCAAGGAACACATAGAATGGCTTAAGAAAATGAGAACAGATGTGAAACAATTCTTTGATTTATTTGATAAAAACTTAAAAATCAAAGAATGTTATGAAAGTTTGAAAAATGAAAATTATCTAATTAATTTAGAGATTTCACACTTGAAGGAATTTGTCCCTGTTCTGAGTTCCTTTGATATAAGATCAACCCCTTTGAAAGGATACAGATCTGAGATTGAAAAATGAAATAAAGAGAAAAATATTTTAAAGGAACAGATCTGTAATCTTAAAAAGGAACTGGTTGTCGCAAGGAACAGAGGCAAAATCATGAAAGTTCCTAAGTGGATTGAGAAACCACAGACCAAAGGAAGGAAGGTCTTGGTTTTGAAAACTACAAGAAAAGGAACAAGACAAAGAAATATGTTGATCTACCTAGTGATAAGTTCTGTATGTATTGTGGCAAGGTAGGTCATTACATAAATCAATGTCAACTAAAATCTGAGATGATTGGGAAAAATGTGACAATAAGTAAGAAAAAATGGGTTGTCAAAACAAATCCTAGTCAAGAACAGGAACCCACGAAAGATGGGGTTCCTACAACTAACAACTAGTTGATTTTTGCAGGTTGGAGTGAGGGGGAACAACACATGGTATCTCGATAGTGGTTGTTCCAAGCACATGACAGGAGACAAAACGAAGTTTCTCTCACTCACAACCTATGAAGGTGGAAGTGTAACATTTGGTGATAATAAGAAAGGTAACATAGTTGCTATGGGTAAGGTTGGTAAGTCACCATTACACTCCATTGAAAATGTATTTTTAGTTGAAGGTCTAAAACATAATCTATTAAGCATTTCTCAATTCTGTGACAAAGGAAATACTGTAAAATTTGATAAAGAAAAATGCTTATCATCAACATTAAAACTAAGAAGGTTATCTTGGAAGGAACAAGGAAAGGGAACACATACATTGTGGATCTAGACCTTGTTCCTCAAATCAATTTAACTTGTCTTAGTGTTATTGAAGATGATTCACTTCTTGGCACAAGCGTCTAGGACATGCTAGCTTTTCATTACTTGAGAAACTTAGATCAAAAGATCTTGTTTTAGGATTACCATCCATAAAATTTCATATTGATCAAGTTTGTGATGCATGTGCACGAGGTAAGCAAGTAAGATCCTCTTTCAAATCTAAAACGATTGTAAGTACCACTAAACCATTAGATTAATTCATATGGACTTATGTGGACCCATGAGAATTCAAAGCAGAAGTGGAAAGAGGTATGTACTTGTGATTGTAGATGACTACTCTAGGTAACTTGGGTTATTTTTCTCATAGTAAAGATGAAACTTATGATGAGTTCCTTGTCTTTGCTAAAAGAGTTCAAAACTAAGTGGACATAAAATAATGCACATTAGATCAGATCATGGCAAGGAATTCGAAAATTATAAATTTAATGACTAAGCAGAGATAATGGCCTAGATCATAATTTTTCTGCCCCTAGAACACCACAACAAAATGGTGTTGTAGAAAGGAAAAATAGAACTTTGGAGGAAATGTCTAGAACCATGTTAATTGCTAGTGAACTTCCAAGGAACTTTTGGGCTGAAGCTGTTAATACTGCTTGTCACATAATTAATCGTGCCATGATGAGACCTATCATTAATAAAACTCCTTATGAACTTTATTTGGAAAGAAACCAAAATATCACCTATTTTAGAACATTTGGTGCAAATGTTATGTGCATAATAATGGAAAAGATAATCTTGGAAAATTTGATGCAAGGAGTGATGAAGCAAATTTTTAGGATACTCCTCACATAGTAAAGCTTATAGAGTATATAACAAGAGAACTATGTGTGTTGAAGAAAGCATTAGTAATCTTTGATGAATCTGACAAAATATATCCAAGCATACAGGTTGATGACTATGAGATAGGGTTAGACAACCAAGTAAAGGAACAGATTCACAAGAAGAAGAAGAAGTGAAAGAGGAAAGGAACGAGGAATTGAAAATAATGAATCAATGATGTTCCTGTTCCTCAAGGAGGAGAAGATGTCCTGTTCCTCAAATGAAGGAACTGAGTCCACCGAGGCTAACAGAGGAACAACTGAGCAGAGTTCCTCATCTACTCAAGGAACTCATGAGGAACAACATGTTCCTATAAGAGAGTTTCAACCAAAACCTTGGAGATTACAAAAATCACAATCAGCGACATATCCAAAGGTACGCAAACTAGATCTCAGTTAAGGAACTTTTGTGCATTTCATGCGTTCCTATCAATGATGGAACCAAGAAATCATGAAGAAGCCTTAACTGACTCTGATTGGATTACTGCAATGCAAGCTGAATTAAATGAGTTTGAAAGAAACAAGGTATGGCATCTAGTTCCTTCATCTAAACAACAAAAAGTAATTGGCTTAAAATGGGTGTTTAGAAACAAACTAGATGAATATGGAACCATTGTAAGAAACAAAGCTAGACTTGTAGTAAAAGGTTATAACAACAAGAAGGAATGATTATGAAGAAACCTTTGCTCCTGTAGCTAGATTAGAAGCCATTAGAATTTAATTGCATTTGCTGCTTACATGGGATTTAAATTATATCAAATGGATGTTAAGTGTGCATTTTTAAATGGCTATCTAAACGAAGATGTATATGTTGAACAACCCCCTGGTTTGAAAATAATAATCTCCCAAATCATGTCTACAAGCTTGATAAAGCTCTTTATGGGTTAAAACAAGCACCTAGATCATGGTATGAGAGATTATCAAAGTTCCTTTTAGAAACAATTTTAAAAGAGGAAAGGTTGATAAAACCTTGTTCCTAAAATCTAAAGGAACTGATATTTTGCTTGTTCAAATATATGTTGATGACATCATATTCGGAGCTACTAATGAAACATTGTGCAAAGAATTCTCAAGTCTCATGAGCAATGAATTTGAAATGAGTATGATGGGTGAGTTAAATTTCTTTCTTGGACTACAAATCAAACAAACTGAAAAGGATAATTGTTCACCAACAAAAATACATAAAGGAACTATTAAAGAAATATGGCCTCGAAAATTCAAAGATAAATCACACTCCTATGGGAACTTCAACTAGATTAGATGAAGACTCCATAGGAACAAGTGTTGATCAAACAAATATAGAGGAATGATTGGTTCACTTTTGTATCTAACTGCTAGTCGTCCAGACATAGCTTTCAGTGTTGGTTTATGTGCTAGATTTCAAGCAAATCCAAAGGAGTCTCACCTCATGCTGTGAAGAGAATTCTTAGATACTTAAAGGAACAGATGATCTTGGACTCTACTATCCAAGAAGTGATACATTCGAACTAAAAGGATATGCAGATGCAGATTATGCTGGAGATCTTGTAAATAGGAAAAGCACCTCAGGTATGGCACAATTCCTTGGTCATAGTTTAGTTTCTTGGAGTACCAAGAAACAAAACACAGTTGCTTTATCCACTGCTGAAGCAGAATATGTAGCGCTGCTGCATGTTGCTCTCAAATGCTTTGGATAAAACAACAACTTAGTGACTATGGAATAAACTTTGAATGTGTTCCTATTTATTGTGACAATACAAGTGCTATAGTATTCTAAAGATCCAGTGCATCATTCTAGAGTAAAGCATATACATATAGACATCACTTTTTAAGAGAAAATGTTGAAAAAGGTTTGATTAAACTTGAGTTTTGTCAAACTGAATCAGATTGCTGATATCTAACTAAGCCTTTGCAAAGAGTAGATATGAAAAATTAAGGCTTGAGTTAGGTTAATAAAAATTAAGTGATTGTTCCTATTCATTTCCCCATGTTTGAATCAATTTGAGTGACTTTGTGTGCTAAAAATAATTGTGTTTAATTGCCTAAGACCATTGCAAATTGGAATGTTGCAAAACATAAACATGAATTCAAAGAAATTAAACAACTCACAAATGTCACATAATACTCCCCTTACTGTTCCTAAGGTAAGAAACATGCATGATATGAAGGATTGATATGTAGCATTAGTTGTTCCTATAGCACAAGTTCCTTAGCATTTATTTTCTTTCAAAAATTAAAATCATAAAAATCCGAAAAATCCAAAAATCCAAAAATAAGGGAACCAGTTTAATTAAATCTTGGTTCTTATTTATTCTTTTCGTTTTCTTTTTTTTTTTATTTTATTTGCTTTATTTTTTCCCGCGTGTCATAAACACTATTACATGCAAAACTCCTCTTAATTCACATATAAAACCGTGTTCCTCTAACCTTCATCTTCACCATATCCGAAATCTCACACCCTTTGATACTCCATAAAAACCTCAAACCTTCTCAAATCATGGCAAAAACTTCAAGAAATCTCCTTTTCCAACATCAAAAACACCACACTTCAAAAATGGAAATTCTTCATCTCCAACTAAAACCCTTGAAACCGACATAATTCAAGAAAACCCCATAGAGGAACAAATATTAGAATCTCCAGAAGGAGATGCGAGAAGAAAATTATTGGGGAAGATGATGAAGAAGAAACCCCGGAACAATCTCAGGGGGAAGAAGAAGAAATCACCTGTTCCTTCCAAAGGAACTGTTTCTTCTCTTCCAAGAAAAGGGTCGAACGAAGTGAATCTAGGTATGTTTGGGTTTTTGCGTCGATTTAGAATGGGCAATAAAGAATTTTCAGAATTAACTCCATTCTAAAGGAACAAGGCATGGAATTCTTGTTTGAATTCGCCTTTAAAAGCTCTTGTTCCTTAGCTATGGATGATTTTGTGCAAATTTTTATAAACTAATGGATGCACAACTGAGGTTAGAGGAAAGAAAATAAGGTTTAATCAAGCACAATTGGCAAAGTATGGGAAGTTCCTTGCAAAGGAACTGATTTGTATTTAAACGGAAAGGAACTGTTTCTTTCCGAATTTTCCTCAAGACAAAATTTAGAATATTTTGGAGGAACGCTGGCCAAAACAAACTTAACCATAACCTACTCTCTCCCCTTCACAAAGTACTTTTAACTTGGTTGGAGAGCACTCATTCCTCGAACTGAAAAGAGGAATGAAGTGGGTCTCTTGGATATGTGTTACATGTTTTGCTTAGACCACCACATACAAATCAATTCCCTTCCTCTTATTCAACATCTTAACTCACTGTATTGAAACAATTGTGTGATTGGGTACGGTGCCTTGATAACCTCTCTACTTCATCACTTTGAAGTGAGACTTAGTGGTTGGACTACAATAGGAGTCAAACAAGGGAACATCTTGAATGAGAAGACTCTAAATGGACTTGGTCTTTCTGTCCAAGATGGAGTCTCATTCAAGGAGAATGGCTTCCAGTTCCTCAGAAAAGAAAATGCCTAAAGTTGACATGAGAAGAAGATATGATGTTATCTTGGATAGACCTGTTCCTAAGCCGGAGGAACCAAACCTAAGAGGCGCAAACACATTGACTACAAGCCTAAATCCTGTTCCTAGAGTGAGAAGAGCATCGTCAAAATTGCTCCTATTTCTGTTCCTTCCAACAGGACTCTCCTTTAGTCCTTTCGGATAATGAGGAACAGGAACCCTCACTCTCAAGGAACCACTCCACCACCATCTCCAAACTCTCTGTTCCTTTCACAAAACTCCTCCATTTCCCTCATCCTTCTCTGTTCCTTCCATTTTGAGCAGTTGAAGGATGAAATAAAAGGACCAAACCTTTTGCTTCCACCTCCACAACTCTTCCACCACACCACCATTTCTTCCTCCCATTTATCACCCTTCATTCTTTTCCATTCCGGAACAGATGAGCCTTCCATCAAACCCCTCCAGTTCCTTCACAAATCCCCTCTGCCTCAGTTCCAAGGGTAAGGAACAGGAATCTCGGATGATGTACTGGGTTAATGAATGTTTGTCTTCCTGCCAACACATGATAAAATTTTATAATCATCTTCATTGGACTTTGGATGCAAAACTGATAAATGCTGAAGATTCTAAGTGATACGTGGTTGCGCAAAAAAGAAGATGGACTCTATGGCCTGCTTTGGAGGAGTGAAGGAACATTGGACTCAACTGGGATAGAAAGTTGAGGATGTGGTTGAAGAAGAAGATTGTAGAGGAACACCATTCCCCTTCCCTTTCTTAGTTTTTTTTATTTTGTTCTGTTTCCTTTTCAAGGAACACACTTTTGTTTATCCTTTTTCTTTTCTTTCTTTGTTTTTGTTATGGAACAAGTGCTATATATAACAATGACTTTTGCTATATGTCTAGTTTTAAATGTTTGCATAATTTCTTCCTTGGAATGGCTAGTATTATGTGATTGATGTTTGAGCAATTTACTCTTTGATTTCTAACTTAACCACATAATGGTGCTTGCATATTGGTCTTAAGGTGTTAAACAATCATTCATCAATACATGCAGAGTCTATTCTTTTTAGGATGACAAAGGGGAAAAGATTTAAGGAACAAACTGTACATAAATTGAAAAATGAAAAATAAAAAAAAAATAATTAGAAAGTAATGAAAAATAAAAATAGGTAAGGTAAATGAAAAATCAAAAATAGGTTAAGGTAAATGAAAAATCAAAATTTTGTTTTATTTTTCATTTTCTTCTTTATTGTTTTATTTTTTTCATTCACTTATATTATTTGTTATTTCCTTAGTTTGTACCTTTTTTGTCATCATCAAAAAGGGGGAAATTGTTGAACCCTAGTTTTGATGTGACAAAGAAACAAAGATGCAAACTAAGTAGTGAACTAATGATTATTTAAGTGTATGTGTTAAGGTATCAATGCAAGGAACTGGGAGAATACGAAGTCAAGAAGAAGTCAAGAGAGGATTTCAAAGGCTAAGTAAAGAAGTTTCTATGATGTTATACTGGAGCAAGCATTGGATCAAGAAAATAGAAGCTAGGCGTTTTATTTTCTAGTTCCAATGTAAAGGAACAAAGAAAGAATGGTAAGGAACTGGCAGTTTATTTGAGAATGAGAGTTTGTTCCTTTGTAAGGAACAAACTAAGTGGCACTAATACGAATATGTTAAAGGAACTTAGTTAATAAAAGGAACTAGACTTAGGCGTGCAAAGTATAACGGTTAAAATATGAATTGAGTAAGTCATGCCTAAATTATAGGAAATTAGTTTTACTAATTTAAATCATTAAATGATAAAATCAGTTTTAAAAAGAAAATCTGTTTAGGAAAAGATTTTTTTTTCGGAAAATAAAAAGAAATAATATCCGGTTTTAAAAGAATTTTTTAAAAAGATATTATTTTCTTAAAGATTAAAATTCAGTTTTAAAGATAAAAAGTGTTTTATAAAAACTGATTTTCGGATAAACTCAAGGAACTCCTATTACTTAGGAGTATGTGCTAAATATATATCCACGTTCATATGAGTCATGGGATCATGGGACATGATGAAACGTGTTCCTTAGGGGAAGGAACATCATGGGTTAATGGACTTAACATGTAATCAAGTTTTACTCCCACGTTCTTTATGATTATCACTATAAATATTGAAGTCTAAATGAGTTCCAAAGTTTGTCTGACTAAGTAATTAAGTGAGTTTAACTAATTAAGTGTCAGTGCCTTCATTCTCTCATAATAGCCATTTGTTCTTTGCTTTCTTACTCTAATTCCACTAAGCTTATTTCGATCAATTGTATTTTGGTTTTTGGGGTAAGGGAACTTTGAGTGAAGTTCTGTAAGAGAGAGGCTTTGAGTGAAGCTTGTATGAGTGAGAAAACTTCGAGTGAAGTTGAGAGGAACTACTGTTAAGGGAACAGTGGCTCAGGAACTTGAGTTTAGGAACTCAAGGTGTGGCTCGAGTTAGAATTAGGTTGTAACAAAGTTGTTTGGCCTAATTAGTGAAAGAGTTGAGTTTAAAATCCCTAGTGGTCGAGGTTGTTTCTTCTTGTTGGCCCAAGAAGTTTTTCCTCGTAAAAATCCCTTGTGTTCCTTTAGCTTGTTTATTCGTTTAAGTTTTAATTTCCGCAATAAGTTACGTTTATTTCTACACCTACAATTCACCCCCCCTCTTATAGTGTTCCTAAGGAAATAACAGATTTGTACCCCCCCCCCCCCGACGGGTTGTATCGCACTGTATAAGGCGCATCTCGAGCTAGGACTAAGGTTTCCGCTGGACCCTTTCATAGTCGAGGTGCTCTCCTCCTATGGTCTGGCCTTATGCCAGCTTATGCCCAACAGTGTGGGCTCGATGGTGGGCTTCTTGGCCATTTGTAATATGATGGTTGTAAAGCCCTCTTTAGTCCTTTGGAGGAATATGGTGAAGCTCATCATCATGTCCGCCACCTCGAATGGAGAAGGCTGGTGGAGCTTCCAAGTCCGTCATCCCTACAAGATCGTAGGCGTTATGCCCTCGAATCAACAGTTCTTTCGTACCGAATTCATGTACGTATATCGGGCCGTGCGAGCAATGGGATTTCCCAGTGGTTCCTCTACTCGAGGGCCCAAACTTGTGGCTGAATAGGTCTGTGCCTCGAATGACAGAGGACGAGGCTAGGGTAGCCATCTACTGCCAGTGCGTCACCGTCATCGAGAGGGGTGATTGGAAGCAAGTTCCTCAGCACTGGAATCTTGTTACGGATGACCTGAGCAACGAGCATTTCTTGTCCGCGATGGGGTTGAGCCCAGCCTATTCCCAGGGTAGGGACTTTGTGAGCTTAAGGCATTCGACCACCATCCTTATCTTTTTAAAATGATTCTAACTGTTTTTGTGTTGCTTTGCAGTCATAGCCCACCAAGAACTTAGTGACGAGATGCAAAAACGGCTGACCGTCAACCAGAGGGTCCAGGAACAACTCAAGATGAAGGTGTCGAAGGGGGGACGCGCGAATACCTCGAGCCCCAAAGGTAACTTTCGTTTTTCATGTGTTTGTGCCCTGCTTATTCTATTTCTTCTAACTCCTCCCCTTTTTCAGGACCCCTCGAAGAGGCCGAAGGTCCGCCCTCCTACTTAATTAGCTATCATCACCCCTCGAGGGATGGATGAAAGGAGAGATGTGGCCACGAAAGACACCGCAAACTCGAAAGGGGACGCCCCTAGATCGAAGGGGAAGTCTGTTAAGGTATCAGAGACAGGGTACATATCCCCTACTCGAGTGGATGACTCTCCTGTCCCAAAGAAGAGGAAGACCTCTAAGCCAAAACCCGACACCCGGGACTTCACATAGAAGACCACCCTTGAGAAGGGCACCCTTTTTTTATTCGGTGGTCAAGCGGTTCATCTCGAAGCCGGACATCAGGGTAATTCGAGAACTCTCTGAAGAGAAAGAGGTTGAGAAGCTTCATTCTTCGTGGATTGACGTAAATTAGTCTTTTGTGGTTTGTTTATTCAATGTTGCGATCTAGTACTAACTCTTCTTTATCTTTCAGCACTCGATTCGTATGGCGGTGATGAGTCATCGTCATACGGCTAGCTTCCGCAAGCTTTACGAGGGGCTGAAGGGGCAAACCGATCTGGCCACCGAACGGGGCGAAGAGATCGAGAGGCTTAACAAGAGCCTCGAAGAAGAGAAGAAACGCTGGGCCGAAGAGAAGGTTGCCTTAGAGCAAAAGGTACGGGACTCGTTGAGTCAGCGGGACAACGTTTTGCGCACCCGAGACCTCATAATCGAGGAATGGAAGGGCTCGAAGACGGGTCGAAACTTCGCAGCAAACATGGGTTTAGAGGCAGCTGAGGTGGCCGCTCGAGAGGTCGTGGGGAAGCTCCACGAAGCATTCAAGAAGGTATACCCCTCGGCTGACTGGGAGGTGGTCGAGGCGGAGTATAATGCGGCCGTCGACGCCGACTTTCATGCGGGCAACGACTCCGACGCAGAGTTCCAAGTGGACGATGCTATTAACATAGGGGATCTCCTTGGAGGGACGCTCCACAGATCGAGGAGGGACCCTTGGCTGCCGAGGCGCCTGACTCCCGAGGGGGAGAGGCTCATGAGGAGAACTCGAGGGTGCGTGAGGACTCGAGCGACGTCTCCTCCTCCAGAGTGACGACGAAGAGGGTGTGTCCGAGACTTCGGATAGCAACACCTCGAGCAGCTCTCCTTAGCTTTGTACTTACTATATCTTTTGTTTTTTTGCCTTTCCTTGAATGTATTTAGCTTAGCCCTGAGTGGCTCTTAGGATGTAATGCTCATTTTGATTAATTGTTTTCTTATACTTGGTTATTCGATGTATGGCATGCTTCGAGACTAGGACTTTCCTGCTTAGACTTGGAGATCCATGACTTGTGCGAGGACGTGGCGCGTGAGGCTTCTTTTCTGGGCTTTAACACGTGGGAGCCCATTAGAGGGCAAGTAATTAATGCCCTTTTTGGGGAACTTTGATCTGACTTGCCTATAAGTACGAACAACTGTCGTGTAGAATTCATAATCTCATCCTTCTTTCTTCTCTTTCTTAAAACTTGATTTCACCCCCCTCTTTCTTAACTTCGACCAGCAATGTCTCAACCTCTAATTACTGCCGAGGCCCTTTGAGCGGCCAAACGTCGCAAGCTAGCTAATGCCGGCTTTAGCTCGTCCTCGGCATCAAGAGCGGTGCCAGGGGCTCCAGCAGTGAAACTCGAGGCTGATCCTTCCATGGGGGGGGGACAGCTTCCTAGTCTCTTGGCTCCGAAACGTGAGCCGAAGGACGTTAAGGCCGAGGTCTTGACGTCGGTTAAAGTCGAGGACCCTCCTATTACTGCTACCTCGAGTGTTGCAGCCACGACGGCCTCGAAGAAGAGGCCTTGGCCTGAAGAGACCACCAGGTTACCCTTCTCAACCCTCTCGAGGGCCGAAATGGCTGCGAGGTTTGACAAGGCCTCGGAGCATCTTATGACCGACCATGACCGAGGTAGGGTTATCTAACTTTGTTACTTTGAACATATTGTTTGTTTTATGTTGCTAACACTTTCTTCTTACGCCAGCTGTCGATCCGGATGTTGGCCCTGGCTCGAAGATCTCAGTCGGGGATAGCTGTCGGGACTGTCTCAGGGGAGATGTCAATTGACGAGAGGAACACTCTCGTCAATCGACTACGCCTAGCCCAGATGCAGCTCTCGGAGGCCGAGGAGGCAATGGCCAAATCCCTCAAGGCTTTTGAGGAGAAGAAGGGGGAGCTCGAGCATACTCTCGAGGTCGCCATATCGTAGAGGGATTTTGCCAACAAAAGGCATAGGGAGGCTGCCAAGGACTGCAAAAAGGCTAATCAGCGAACTCATTTTCAATGTAATGTGCTAAAAGGGGTACATAGGTAACTCATTTTCTAAGTGTAACTGCAAAAAAAAAAACATTATGTAAAATTTCATTTTCAATATATCAGAACTACGTTGGGCCTGATTCTCCAAAAAAATCATCGCAAGAAAATTTCTTCCCAAATCCAAATCTATGTATGGAGATACGTAGGCAACCTTCGAGTTCGGCCCCTTTTGCATTTGATATTTTTCCTTTATGGTTTCACTGCTTAAAGGTGATCAATACATGCAAATCACCACAAAGAAGAATATATGGGGCATTATAATTTGCCAAAATGAGGACACAAGCCTCGTTATATCTCTTTTCTCTTATTTATTTCTGTAGCAATAATGGAATGGTATCAACAAATAGATTTTTTTTAAATGTTTGTGTCTTATCCCGGAATAAAAGGTCTAAGTATTAAAAAAATCAAAGAAATTCAATGAAAAGATTAAAACAAACTGATTACAAATTAGGGTTAAAAATCTTATCAAAAATATCATTTCTTTCATTCCCTGTGGTATAAAAAATAAAAAATAAAAATAAATAACGATGTTAACTTTTCATTTCATTTTACAAGAACTCTGCCTGGGCCTGCTCATGATCTAGGTTGATTCGTCGAAGTTCTTGCCATAGTGAACGTTCTTTGTCAGTGATATTGTCATCCTTGTCTACACTGGTTGTATTCTCTGTTATTCGTCTCAGCAACATGTCTGAAATTCCAAACAATGGGCACCCATATTACTTTACCCCTCGACATATCCAATGATTGAGCTCCGAGGACTTTTTCAGGCCATGCTCAACCGACAGGATAACAATTAACAGAGTGTGCTGGGCATAATGCTCCAAACCGCCCATATGCCTCCTCCTCCTCCGGAGTCAGAAGTAACTTCATCTTTTCACCTTGAACCCATGAACAATGAAAGAGAAAATCCCATTAAGCTTGAGGAAGAGGTAGTTAAGCTCAAAGAAGTCTTTAAAGGTATGACGAAGGCTGAACCATGGATGGACATTTATGAAGTAACACTTTTCCTAAAGGAAAGATTACCTCATGGTTCCAAGATGTCTAATCTGACAAAGTTTGATGGGACTGGTAGCCCCATCAATTTCTTGAAAATGTATGTGGGGGAAAATAGTCCCTTGTGAGTGGAAGAGTCTTTGATGGACTAACTCTTTCAACAGTATTTGGATGGTGCGGTAACACATTGGTTTCTCAATATAGAGACACACAAAGAAATTCACTTGGGCTGATACAGTCATAGAATTCTCAAGCCAGATTAAGTATAATGAAGAAATTGATGTTACTAGAAGGGATCTGGAGACCACCTTCCAAAACCTTAATGAGACATTTTCTTCATTTATCACTCGGTGCAGAAACAAAGCCTCCAAAATAATGAGTAAGCCTAATACAACAACAACAATAACAACAACTAAGCCTTATTCCCAAGGTGATTGGGGTCGACTAACATGAATCGTCAACTGGAATCGTGACCAGAGGAGATGGCATCGTCAAGAGTGATAAAAGTTTTTTTTTTTTCAAAACAAGGTTTACACCAAAACGTGTTTAGAAAAGGTTTTCAGCAAAAGGTTTTAATACCAACACAATTGAGAAAAGCAAATAAATGCAGTAATCAGACCCCTTCCTCCACATAGATACTACCCCTCCACCCACTTCTATCCAACGTCATGCTCTCCTCAATCCCAAGTAACCTCATATCACTTTCAATTACCCTCAGCCAAGTCATCTTAGGTCTTCCCCTACCCTTTACAATTTGATTACTCCTCCACTCTTCAATTCTTCTCACCGGTGCATCTCCTGATCTCCTTTTCACATGACCAAACCATCTTAACCGATTCTCCCTCATCTTTTCTTCAATGGATGCAACTCCAACTTTTTCCCGGATCACTTCATTTCTTAATCGGTCCTTCCTTGTGTGACCACACATCCACCGCAACATACGCATCTCCGCCACGTTCATCTTATGAACGTGGCATTGTTTCACCGCCCAACATTCGGTGCCATATAACAAAGCAGGCCTAATTGCAGTGCGGTAGAACTTTCCCTTCAATATTTGGGGAATGCCGGAATCACAAAGGAATCCGGTGGCACTTTTCCACTTTAACCAACCCGCGTTAATTCTATGCGCCACGTCTCCATCCAGTTCTCCATTCTTTTGGAGAATGGATCCTAGGTAACGGAAGACGTTCGATCCTTGAACCACTTTGCTACCCAAAGTGACCGCCCCCGCCTCGCTGCTTGTAACCCCACTGAACTTGCACTCCATATACTCCGTCTTACTTCTGCTCAATCTAAAACCACGGGCTTCTAATGTATGCCTCCACAATTCCAACTTACTCTCAACGCCTTCCTTTGTCTCATCAATCAGCACAATATCATCCGCAAACATCATACACCATGGTATATCATCTTGAACTGACCTCGTTATTTCGTCCATGACTAGAGCAAAGAGAAAGGGACTAAGTGCAGAACCTTGATGCACTCCGATCGTAATAGGAAACTCTTCTCTCCTCCCCACCGTAGTTCGCACACTCGTAGTTACCCCCTCATACATATCCTTGATGATATCTATATATTTCAGTGGAACACCTTTCCTTGCCAACGCCCACCAAAGTATTTCTCTTGGTACTCTATCATATGCCTTCTTCAAATCAATGAAAACCATATGTAGATCCTTCTTCCTATCATGGTAGTGTTCCATTGTTTGTCTTATGAGGTGGATGGCCTCTATAGTCGATCTTCCAGGCATAAATCCAAATTAGTTCTCCGATATCTTTACATGTTTCCTAAGTCTTTGCTCAATCACCCGTTCCCAGGGTTTCATAGTATGACTCATTAGTTTGATTCCTCGGTAGTTGGTACAATCTTGTACTTCGCCTTTGTTCTTATACAAAGGAATCAAAGTACTCTTCCTCCACTCTAATGGCATTTTGTTGTGTCTCCAAATCATGTTGAAGAATGTTGTCAACCATCCGATTCCTCTCCCCCCTAAACACCTCCAAACTTCAATAGGTATACCATCTGGCCCCGTAGCTTTCTTCAATTCCATCTTTTTTAATGCTGCAACAACTTCTCCCTTTTGAATCCTCCTCATAAACTCACGATTTAACATACTTGGCGGGATGTGTACATCCCCGATGGCTTGTGCTCTGTCACCGTTGAACAAGGTATCAAAGTACGATCTCCATCTATCCTTTATCTCCTCATCCTCCACAAGCACTCTTTGGTCCACACCCTTGACGCATTTTACCTTTCTTATGTCTCTTGTCTTCCTGTCCCTCATACGCGCAATTCTATAAATGTCTTTTTCACCTTCTTTCGTATCCAATCTTGCATAAAGCTCTTTGTTTATCTGTGCTTTAGCTTCTCCTACTGCCTTCTTGGCTTCTTTTCTAGCCTCTTTGTACTTCTCATAATTCACATCGCTGCTATCTTTTCCCAAAAGTTTATAACTTTCTCGTTTGTTTTTTATCGCTTGTCTCACCGTCTCGTTCCACCAAGATGTGTCCTTACTTGGTGGTACAGTTCCTTTAGATTCTCCAAGGACCTCTTTCGCCACTTCCTTTATACTAAGTTCTATCTTTGTCCATGTCGAATCTACCTCCATTTCTGTGTTACAAGACCAGATATCTTTACTAGCCATCTTAGCTAAGAAATTCTCTTTGTGCTCCCCTTAGAGCTTCCACCACTTGATTCGCGGCTTCACATTGGGTTTTCGCTTTCTTAAAGACTCCCTACCCCGGAAATCAAGCACGACTAGTCTATGTTGGGTGGTTGCGCTGTAACACCCCTAAATTTCTTTTTTTACAAAGAATATATTTTAATATAAACACTTGAGAAACTTGAGAGTATTACCGCCACGTGATAACGTTAAAGGCTAAAACTACTAACTACTAAATTAACAATACAGCGGAATTAATAAAAATAACTTCTCTTTATTGATAAATAAAAATTTATTGTTTCAACTATGACAAAGGGGAATATAAAAAAATAATGACTACTAAACTAAGCTATGTAGTACTCCTCACTAGCTCCCCATATGTAGTATGCATCAATCAACCTGAAAAATCTGCTCACCAAAAGGATCATCACAGGGACAAAGCCATAAAACAAACAAAACAAAAGGCGTGTCAGTATTTTACTGAGTACATGTATATGCGAAAATTTAACTATTTTACTAAACATTCAAAATGCTCATATAAACCTTCCTTGGATACTTGAAATAACTTGTATAATATAAAGTATATAACTTTAATAAAACTCCTTTTCCTTGCCTAGGTACCTTGCCTAAAGTGTGCACACCCCCCAAGTTTAGTATTCCTTAATGAGTCTATTACGAGGGGAACTACCTTGTCCACATGACTTATACAAAATGTACATGGGTAAATAATAAAATAGCTATCGTTCTTGTTATTAAATAACAAGCCGTGGCCTCTTTATAAATTGTGATCATAAAAGATCATATAACTAAGAAAAATCTTTCGGAAATAATCCTCCTTTATAAGAATAGTAATTCTTTTATAAAACTTTAGCCATATAAAGGCATAAAAATTAATAACTTGTTCCTATGAAATAATCTTTGGAAAACTTTAATAACAATTTCAATAATAACAATCTCAAATTACAACTTAACTACCAATATTGTACAATAAATAACTCAAAGACCTTAATGATAAATCCTTCATATAATAAAAAAAACCAAACTAACTATTCGTACAGCTCAAATCCCATAGATTGCCTACTGCCAAAATATAACATTGATAATTTGATTACCAAACACTAAGCCTTATTTACCTTTAAATCTTAGATACAAAGAAAATATTACTAGGCATAAAGTTGAAAGTCAGACAACATTAGTGTAATAGCCCTGTTTTTAAGAACGTTTATTTAAAAGGTAACTATAATTATTAAGCTAATTATATTCCGAAAATCTTATTTTATTTGAGCTGGAGTTGAATTATATTGTCGTGTTTGTAATATACTTATATGTTTAATTTTATAAGGTTATTATTATTTAATATTATTTTATATTTTGGATTTTATGCATTTAGTTGAGCGGTATTTCGCAAATTGGAAAATCAAGGTTGGTTTCCTTCTCGAAACACCCAGCCCTTTTGTTATGTTTATCCGTTAATGAAACCAAAACATGAAAACACCCCCCTTGTTATTTTGTCGGTTTAGTGAAATAAAACCCCAAACCACATTTTGTTTCTTATACCTTCTATCCGCGTGAAACCCAGAGAACCCCAACCCCATTAAAACCCCAGCGAACTGACCTCCTCTTTCTCGTTCGCCGTCGCCGCACGACTCTTCTGCCTCGCCGGAGCCGCGTCGAATCACCGCAGCCCTGTCGTCGCTGCTGCTCTGTTCTCGTTTTCCTCTACTCGCGCCGCAACTTTGTGTCGCTGCTGTTCTTCCGTTTGCTCTCTTCACCGTTCGCATCTCCCCTGTTCTTGTGTCGTTGTTGTGGCTGGTTGATGCTGCTGTTCTGCACCGCCGTGGCCTGCTGCTACCTCGCCGGTGCTCAACCAGCCTTGCCCAAACTTCGAAACCCCCTAGCCCTCGTGGCTCTCTTCTTCACTGCTCTTGTGAGCAGAGGTACTAACCCCTCTTTACCTCTCTTTTGAATTGAGTTTTGTTCTAATTGAAGTTTATAATAATATTATTAGTATGTTGATTGTGAAATTATGATATTAGTTGATGCTATGGATATTATTTAATTGATTGAATGTGTGGCTCTTCTAACAAAATATAAAGAAAGTACTTTACCTCTAATATTGTTAGTATTATGATTTTTGGGATGGCTGTTAGATTGTTGTTATTACGTTGTGGTCGTTGTTGGATTGTTGTTGTGGTTGATGTTGTGTGGTTAGAGTTGATATATTTGAAGATAAGTTTAGAAGTTATATAGAATTAGTTAGTTTCTATTTGGGAGATTTAGTTTAAATTAGTTCTTATTTAGCGAGGATCCTACTGATTATTATTATCGTTGTGAGATTATTATGGAGGATGATTATGGAGTTTGAGTCTCATTTGGAGACGAAGATTAATGAAGAAGGTTGTGTTGTTCACATCTGGATCCGTTATGAGGTAACTTTATGTTCAGTAAAATCTTTTACTCATGCCCTTGTGTGGTGTGTGTGAATATTTGTGTTATGTTTTCGATAAATAAGTTCGTACTATGGCCATAGTTATGAATGTGATGTTGTGAGTTGATTCTTGAAATATTATTCGATGAATATGAATATGCAAATGTTTTGCTGGCTTAGTTTATGAACTGAAAATAGTAAGTGGGCAAGGTATGAGTGGAGGATGGTTACTCTTCTGACCTGGTACAGGTCGGCTACGCTCCATAACGAACCTTGGGGGTAGTATTGTTGGGCTCCATAACGAACCTTGGAGGCAGTGTTTGTCCTTTGTCCAAAGCCCGTACTTGCCACTGATTTGTTTAAGAGAGTGAGCTATGCCAGCGTTGTAATGAAAAGGAAATGATTTGAGAAATAAATTGTTTATAACAGGCTGAAGTAAAGGTTACGAGTTTTCCACTCATTTTGGAATTGTTTATGTTTTGTATTTTCTTCTCTGAATTTGCAGGTTTGGTATCAAGAGCTCGAGAATGGAAGTCAGGCAAGATTATGGTGTTAACCTAGATTAAGGATTGAGTTTGTATATAGATAGCTGATTTGAGAATAGTTGTTTATGTTTCGTTGTATATGATATTTGAGAATATTATTGGAGATATTGGTGTATTTAAGGTTATTTTTCCGCTGCGAGTTAATTTAATTAAGAGTTGATTCTAGTTTATGGTTGTTGAGTGTGTTTTCGCTAGCACCTCGGAAGAGCGGACTGTTACAATTAGTAATTAGATGTATTACACGCCTAAACAATTAAAAAGGGAAGACTAACTTTAGACTAAATACATGTTCATAGTCACTTGTCATATTTTCAATTTTGTACACGCAAAGCTCGTCAGGTGCTCGACCGAACTCATATAAAACAAGTATATTAATCCAAAACGACAACCTTAGAACATGATACTATGTATGCAGAACAATATTTAAAAATCTACATATACACGCACCTTTAATAATAATAACTACTAGGGAGAAAATAGAGAAAGTAGGCTAAGAGGGAGAGAGTTTAAACTTGAGAAAAGAGATTTATTCCTCAACTTTGGTTTGAAGAATATGGTGGGTGGAGACCCCTATTTATACTAGTTGGGTAAATAGGATAAGAATAGGAATAGGAACTAAAAGATAGATATAGCTAGAATAGAGGAATATTCCACAAGATAAATAGTCTGATGCTAATTAACCAAAAGATAAAATAAACAAATTAACAAATTAACCCAAAAGATGAAACAACCAAGTTATCACAACTTACTCCACGCTGTGCGTGAGTTTGTGATAAAGTGATTTAATTTTTTTTTTTCTCTCTTTTTTTTCTTTTATAAACCTTTTGTAAATCCTTTTTGAAATTTCTTTTTAAAATATCTTCTAACTACTTGGATTATAACTTGTAAAACTTAGGCCCAATATATAATTTGTGCTAGAATTTATTTGAAAACCCCATAATTTAATACAAAAGCCTATTTACAACCTTAATAATTAATAAAAGCCTTTTTAGTATATAAAACCTTTTAAAAAGATATAACTAATAACTTACTAAAAATACGGAGTATTACATGCGCTCTCACCCGGTATCACCTTGCAGTTTGTATAACTCTTCCGCTAAGCATTCCTTACTAAAAAGAGGTCAATCTGACTCGCGTTACTTCCACTCCTATATGTCACAAGGTGAGATTCTCTTTTCTCAAACCAAGTGTTCATAATACTAAGACCATAGGCTAATGCGAAATCCAAGATACCGCTTCCAGCTTCATTTCTCTCCCCATACCCAAAACCTCCATGAATGCTCTCAAAGCCAACCCGACTAGTGCCCACATGTCCGTTAAGATCCCCACCAATGATCAATTTTTCATTAATAGGCACTCGTTGCACAACCTCCTCCAAATCCTCCCAAAATTGTTGTTTAATAAATGCTTCCAATCCTACTTGCGGCGCATATGCGCTTATGATAGTCACCGCCTCGCTTCCTAATACTAGCCTGATACTCATAATGCGGTCACTCTTCCTCGAAACTTCCACCACATCATCAATATATTCCTTATCAATAATGATGCCTACTCCATTCCTACTCTTATCCTTTCCAGAGTACCACAGCTTATAACCCCACGGGGCTATTTCTCTTGCTTTTCCACCAACCCACTTAGTCTCTTGAAGGCACATTATGTGAATCTTTCGCCTCCTCATAACCTCCACCACCTCCGCCGATCTTCCCGTCAAAGAGCCAATGTTCCATGTTCCAAAGCGCATCCTACTACCCCTACCACTACCCCTACCACTACCCCTACCCCTACCACTACCACTACCCTGGACTAGCTTCTTTACCTGCACCCATCCTTGATGCGGGCACCCTTGCATATTTGACACCACCCCCGGGCGCCGGGATGGCGCGCTGCTTCCGGACGACGACCTAGCAACCCTTGCATACTTATCACTACACCCGGGTCTATGAAGTGCAGCACGTCGCTTAGTAGGGGACGCCCCCAAGTTTTTCATTTGCCGATTCATGTCATGATATGGGGCTATGTTTTACGCTGGCCGCCCCAAACCTACCGCAACTCTCCTCCTTTATCCGGGCTTGAGACCGGCAGTGAATGAGTAGGCCTAATGAAGAGGAAAAATTGTAAATGGTTGTGAAGAATTTTCTTCCTGTATACCAGAAGCATATGGCATATCAATATTTCCCAACCTTCAAATCTTTGATTGCTACGGGAACTCTAGTAGAGGATGCTGCGAAAAGTGGGGACATCAAGAAAGATGAATCTATTGGTGGCATTACTTATAATGCAAAGTTTGGAAATAACAAAATAGCCCCAAACAACGACTCAATAACTTCTAAAACAACTAACGCGATCCATGCCATTTGCGCGTCTTTTGCATTCCAGTTGTGACCCCCAAAAAACTACCCTCCTTTGAACATGAATTATTCCCAAGCTCTCTCCAAGCTAAAAAAAGGTAGTTTGTTTACCTAGCCCCCTATAAAAATAGCAAGATCCACCATTGACCATTTTGAGGGTGTGAGAGGGTAGTTAAATCTCACCTCTATAATAAGTTAACTCATAACATTCAGGGTAGAGCTGTTCACGGGGGGACAAGCTGTTAAGCCCGTCCAGATCGGCTCGTTAAAGTTGCGGGATTGGACAACTAGTTTTTTTAAAAAAAAATCTAAATGGACGGGCCAAGCCTAAAGGTGTGAAAAACTGGGCGGACCCACCGGTGAATCCGCATCTGACCCATACCTAACCTGTTCCGAGCCGAGAATGGAAGGTTGAAAAATCAACCCGTTCCGACCCAGAGTCTACCCGTGCCCAGTCGGACCCGCGGAATTGGAAACCCAACCCAAACTAAGCTGGACCGACCCAGGTTTGACTCGTACCCAGTTAGACCCGTGAATAACGACCCAGACCCAACATATTTTCAACACAAAACTAACCCGCACCCAATTTTACTCACCAATGATACAGTTAAACCCACCTAGTTACTACCCGACCTAGTTACCACCTGATTCAATACAATACAACACAACACAATACCTAGTTTCAACCCAACCTAATACGAGCAATAAACTTCAAATTTATTCATATATAAATCAACATAATTCCTCGTCAATTATATCATCATTAACTTATTTCAGAGGAGTCTAAGGTGTTGTTTGGTTGGAAGCTATTTCCCTTGGAAATACAAATTCCTAGGAAATACATTATAGGTGTTGTGTTTGGTTGGAGGAAAATAGGAGAAGCATAGGAAATACAAATTCCAAGGGAAATAGAATTTCCCATGAAACATGGGAAATCACTCACCAAGCCCCCCCTTGGTGAGTAATTTCCTAGGAAATGCAATTTCCTATGGTGGCAACCAAACAATTTTGTCTAATTCCTAGGAAATTAACAAGGGAAAGAATTTCCCATGAAATGTAAATTCCCATCGGAAATTACTTCCCATGTGAACCAAACGAGGCCTAAATCAGTAACTAAACTAGCAATTTAAGTAAGACATTCGGGAAAAACTTATTTTAAACAAAAATTATCCATTAACGGTATTCTATACTTATTTGAAGAGCTACAACCCATGCGATTGACTCCAGCTAAACGACTAAAAGAAGAGTTAATAATCAAACACAGTCAAATTCGAGATTCGTAAAATTTCAGAAACTCAAAGCCTGCAAAATTTGAGAAGATAATGAATAAAAAAGAGTAATTATAGGGAAAAAAGGAACAAAATAAAACAAAGAAAATGAAAACAAAAACAAAAACGAGAAGCGCGGCAAACTAAGGTGAAAGGAAAGAAAAAGAAAAAGGAAAAGAAAGTTAAGGAAAATAAAACCCCACGCTTTTCTTTCTTCTTCTCTGTGCTTCTTCAAATGGGTTTTACCCTGTTTTGCCGCAATTCGTTTTGGGTTTTATTGTTCCTTGCCTACTTCACAACACTTCACAAAATCTTGTTGACGTCATCAAATACACTGCATCACCAATCACTATCAATTATCAACCTCCAGTAAATTATGGCCGTCTGATTTTCATGTATTGGTTTGATAATTTTGCTTTTTACTAAATTCATTCGGTTAAAAATGGAAGATTTCTTGAACAGATTAGAAGTTCACAACCGTTGGTACCCCTTCTTGGGATGAGAAGAACGAATAGTAAAAATAGAGATTCAACAAAGAAGAAACAAGAGAAGTACGAAAGGGAAGAAGATAGACGAGACAGAGAGAGACTGATAGAGTGATAGTAGAGGAAACAAGAGCGGCGCGGAAGAGCGCGGTACTAGGTTTAGGTTTCGTTTTTTGAAAACTGCAAAAAATAAGAAAAAATAAATCAATGGTTATTGACTAATAGAGTAGAAAAATGAAGGGCTTAGATTTGCGTTTCGCTAATTAATGGTCTCAATTTATGATCCATGACATTTTATTTGGATCGATAAGCATTGAGAATGACCAAGAACATGGATTGAAAAATATCAATGGTTCAATTTTGATCTTTCTCAAATCAATGGTCTTAAAGTATTCTAAATTTGTAATTCTAGTATTGATTTGTTTAGTAATCTACTTAACTTACTAAACTAGTATTATTGTTAGAAATTAATAAAATTATAAACTTTAGAAGTTTAATTAGTATTATTAATTTTAAACAAGTTGGAAAGCAAACTACAATAACAACGTGAAACTCCATTTTTGGAGCTCTCTAGGTGTACGATAAGGTGCTTGACTATCGTGCGCACCTGAGCCCAAATGGGCCGAAAAAAGAAGGTAACGGCGTCGCTAAATGGTTCGCCGGCACCGTAATCGTCTTCAAGCCTCAGTATAAGTCCTCTTAGAGTTGGAGATTCAACTCCTGAAGCTCAAACCAATGTAACAGTAACTGCGAACAATAAGGAGAAGGATTCACGACCGATATCTAAAGGTGGTGCTCCGGTGGTTGTTGTACAGCATCATGAAGCAGCTCAGCAGAGGTGGAAGGGATGCACTGGTCAGAATCGAATGGGAGAGAAAGGTATAGGTTTAAGTTTTGTAGCACCAGTTGTTGTTGAGGGTAGACAAGTTACTAAGCTGGATAAATCTAAAACTCAAAGATTAAGTGAACAATGGATGAATGCTTTGATAATGTATGTAGTGGGGCAAAATCCTACTTTTAATATGATTATTGCGTATATGAAATCTCAATGGATCTTAACGGTAGAACATAATATCTACAAACATGATGAAGGCTATTTTTTAGTCAAACTGGGAAATCAGGAGGATAGAGATGATATTTTATATGCTGGGCCACACTTGTTTTTTGGTAAACCCTTGATTATCAAACAGTGGACAGCTGATTTTGATTTTCAGTTAAGGAAGTCTTAAAAGTGATTACAATCTGGGTTAGGCTACCTAACCTCCCTCTAAATTGTTGGAGTGATAACTCACTTAGTAGGATTGGAAGTTTGTTGGGTGTGCCTATTTATGCAATGAGTGTACTACTAAGGTGTTGAGGGTTTCTTTTGCCAGGATATTGATAGAAATGGATGTCACAAAGGAAATCCCTAAAGAAGTGGTTGTAGAGGACCCAAATGGAAGGTTATTTAAACAAAAAGTCATTTATGATTGGTTACCTGCTTACTGTCATAAATGTCAAATTCTTGGCCATAACTGTGACAAAATCATTCCTAGGAAACCTACCAAGCAAGTGCAAAAGTGGGTGCCAAAGAGTGCAGTACCTCCTCCTAGTGCAACAGAAATAATCCCTGGTAATATTGGTGCTCCTCTTTTAGTAGTAGATCCTAGTTCTACTGGTGATCCTACTAAGGAAGTAGAGATAAGTATTACAGAGACACTGACTCTTGTTACTACCCCTAAACCTGTTCAGGGAGGGGAGGAGGAGGAACCTTGGAAAGTGGTCACTAGGAAGTCTAAAGGGAAACAAGTTTCATTTTCATTCAGCTAGGATGGTCACTTATTCTCAAGATCTAGGTAGAGCTGGGGGTGCTAGGGGACCTAATCCCTATTTATCCTGATGAATCTAGTTGCTTGGAATGTGAGGGGCCTTAATGACCCTATTAAAATAAAAGAAACGAAGGTTTTCTTACAGCAACATCAGGTGGAAGTTTGTGCTGTGTTTGAGACTAGAGTGAGGGAGCCTAAAGTTATGGTTGTTCATAAGAAGTTTGGAGCTAGCTGGAGTTGGGTTAGTAATTATGATTACTCTCCTAGAGGTCGAATTTGGATAGGATGGAACCTGGAGTATTCAAAGTATCTATGACTAGAATGACTGAATAATGTGTCATGGTTCAAGTTACAAATCAAGTAAATGAACCAGCATATACACTTATAGCGGTGTATGGGTTACATACTATAGCAGATAGAAGGCAGCTTTGGCTTGATTTGAGAAGCATGGTGGAGGAAGCAGTGTTTCCTTATTTTATAATTGGTGATTTTAATGCAATCTACCAAGCTACAGACAGGGTTAATGGAGCTCTAGTCAGTGAAGCTGAAACTAGAGATTTTTCATAATTCATTATGGAAATGGGTGTGATGAAAGCTCCTTGTACTGGAGCTTTCTACTCTTGGAGCAACAAAGATATTGGTGAAAGAATTTCTAGTCAAATTGACAGGGCTTTTATCAATAATGATCTTCTAGTCAAGTATCCAGATGTTTTGGTGAAGTACCTTCTAGAGGGGATTTCATACCATACTCCCTTGTTGGTTTCTTTTTGTTCAAAAGAAGAGGAAGGTGGCAGACCTTTCAGATTCAACAACATCCTAGTTTAGGACGTGAACTTCTTAGACACTGTGAGAGTTGCTTGGAACTCTACTGGTGACCAGTTTAAGCTCAAGAGTGTGTGGAATAAGCTTAAAGCAGTGAAGAGAGCATTGAAATCTCTACATAAAACTCAATACTCCCATGTTCACCTAAAGGTGAATGAGTATAAGCATTCTTGCTGATGTTCAATCCAGGCTGACAAGTAGTAATGAAGCTGAGTTGCAGCTAACTGAGAAGGAGGTGGGGGTCATGCTAAGGCACTGGTCAAGTATTGAGGATTGCATCTTAAGGCAAAAAGTTAGGATTAGCTGGATTAACCTTGCTGATTCTAACACAAAGTTTTTCTTTAATGCTGTGAAAATAAGGAAGGCTAGGAATGCTATCTCTGTAATTCAGAATGCCCAATGTGAGATGTTGACTACAAGAGAAGATATCCAAGCTGAAATACCTCAAAATCGGGTACTTGTGCTAGCAGTCTGCCAGGTATTGATCTGCATACCATAAGATCTGGGCCCCAGTTGGGCACTGATGCTAGGGCAACGCTTAGTGGGCTAGTCACTCATGATGAAATTGACCAAGCTTTATTCTCTATAGATGATAATTAAGCCCCTAGTATATATAGATGGGTTTAATGCAGTGTTCTTTAAGAAGAGTTAGGAGGTTATCAAAGCTGATGTGTATGTAGTTGCGGATCCAGGCTTTGTCTCACGTGGGTTCGAAGTCGTTCGAAAGAATATATCAAGATAAAATTTGATCAAAAATTGCAAACTACCACTGTAAACTACGAAAATTGACCGATAAGGTGACACATATTTTTTTTACAGAAATATTATACTTAATAGTATTATTTAACAAAGAGTTTTGATTTTTTTTCTATATAATGAACAATTGTGTTCTAAGATTCTCTTTAAGCATTCAAAAAATGCAGCAACAATAGAATTCCTTCTATTCGTATTTGTTCTTCATGTTTTCCTTATTGGAATGCTCCTCAAAGTTTTACCAAGTTCCAATAGAGAATATATTACCTTATTTAGACAACAAAAAGTACGAGAAAGGTACCAAAAAGTAATAAAAAAATACTGGAAAGTACAAAAAAAGCTCCAAAAGTATGAGAGAAATTCTAAAAGAAGTAAGATATATAGTGCAAAATATATGTTACTTTTTCCTCATCTTCCTTAATGGAAGAAAAAATGATCTTGTATAAAGTATAGAAGTAATAAATTATGAAGATATTCATTAACTTTAAGAAGACATTAACTCTTTATGAACTTAAAAATTAGAAAACAAAAACATTTAGAGGTAAAACATAGAGGAGAGTTTGAATAATATAAGTGGAAAAAAAAATTCATTCTTTTGCCTTGTATACTTCCAAGGAAATAATAAGACAACATACTTCTAACAAAATAAAGCAAAAGGAAAAAAAATGAAATGGTGTACAACCGTAGAGAAGAGTAAATGCAAATCTATGTAGGGAAGCTAAAATAATGAAAATGACCAAAAATAAACAGAGATGCGGGGATTTGATCCCGCGTCGTATTTGTGAAAAGCAAGGGATTGCAGAACGCGCTTGCCACTGAACCAAGGACATCTAACTGAATTGTATTACAACATCAATATCATAACATGTCTTTTTTCAGCTTCTCGCCAAATTTCCTTTCATTCATTTCCTGATTTTTGTGGGTTCAGTTGAACCCACTGAACCCACGCTGGATCCGCTCATGTGTATATGATGGTGTTGAAGAATTCTTTCAAACTTCCTTTATTCACCATCTTGTCAATATCACAGCCCTTACTTTGGTGCCTAAGGTTGCTCAGGCTTTTCAAGTCAAAGACTACAAGCCAACTGCCTGTTGTTCAGTGCTCTACAAAATCATTTCAAAGATCCTCACTAATAGGCTCCATTTTGTTATAAATGATGTGATTTGCAGCTCACGGGCAGGGTTCATCCCAGGGAGGAATATTGCATATAACATTCTGCTAGCTACTGAATTGAGTAAGGGATACTCTAGGGCTCATGTATCTCCAAGATGTGTTATAAAAGTTGATATCAAAAAAGCCTATGATTTAGTTGAATGGAGCTCTTGGAGAGGGTGCTGGTTGAGATGATCTTTCCTAATGTGTTTGTCAAATGGATTATGACATGTGTGAGGGGTATTTCCTACTCCATCATGTTAAATGGTACTCCTTCTCCACCATTTCAAGCAAAAAAAGGGCTAAGGCAGGGTGACCCTCTTTCTCCTTTTTTGTTTGCCATTTGCATGGAGTATTTAAGTAGGTGTCTTGGGGACTGAAGAATAATCCTGATTTTAATTTCCACCCAAAATGTGAGAGGCTGTCACTTACACACCTCATGTTTGTTGATGACTCGCTGTTATTTTCAAGAGCTGATGTTAGCTCAGTCACCAAAATCATGGCTGCTTTAATAAATTCGCCTATGCTTCAGGCCTGGTGGCAAATTTAGAGAAGAGCAATATCTACATTGCTGGGGTTAGGGATCATGAAGCAACCTTCCTTGCTGAAATTGTTCAGCTTCCAATCGGGGAACTACTTTTTAAGCATTTGGGAGTGCCTCTTGCCTCAAAGAAACTGAATTTCTCTCAATGTAAAATCCTGGTGGACAAGATTACTGAGAGAGCTCAAGGGTGGATAGCTAAGAATCTCTCTTATGCTGCTAGACTGCAGCTTGTGAGAAGTATACTGAGTTCAATGCAAAATTACTGGGCTCAGTTGTTCCCTCTGCCGAAGAAGCTTATAAGAGCAATTGAGGTTGTGTGTAGGAAGTTCTTATGGACTGGGAAAACAATGGAGTCTAAGAAAGCACCTGTAGCATGGAACAATTTTTACAAAATAAGAGTGGCTGGTGGCTGGAATTTGATCAACATGGAAGTGTGGAACAAAGCTGGCATCTTGAAGTTGTTGTGGGCTCTAGCTTTCAAGGCTGATAAGCTACGGGTTCAATGGGTAAATGAGTACTATATGACAAGAAGTAATGTATATATTGTTGTTATCAGTAACAGTATGTCCTGGCAACTAAAGAAGATCCTTGCATCTAGGGATACTCTTCAAGATATAGGAGGATGGAATGCAGTGCTTCATAATGGCAAATATAACATTAAAAAAGCCTATAAGTTACTGATGGGGCCCTTTGATAAGGTGGAGTGAAGTAGGCTCATGTCTAATAACAAAGCAAGTCCTAAAAGCAAGCAACTGTTATGGCTGGTGCTCCAGAACAGGTTGCCTACTGTAGATAGACTTAGCAAATGGAATATACCATGAATTCTTTGTAGGCTGTGTGAAGCTAAGGATGAATCCATTCAGCATCTGTTTTTTAAATGTACTTATGCTGCAGTAATCTGGCAAGAACTTCATAGAAAGCTTCACTGGAATTACCAAGTTATGTCATTCTGTGAGGAGGTGAGGAAGGCCAGGGTCAAGGCTCGTGGGCAAAGTAAACAAGCTAGGATATATGTCAAGCTATTTACAAAGGCTATTTATGCAATTTGGCTTCAAAGAAACAACAAAGTGTTTAATGATGTTTTAGTTCCTGCTCATGAACTAGTTAAGGAGATTGTATTTAGAACAGCTTGTAATTGTCCTGAGAATGAAAGGACCTTATTAGTTGATTAGGCTGGTTCTTAAGTAAGGATGGGGGCAGTTGTTGTGCTGTGTAGGTTGTTCTGGTTGTAAGAAGCTTGTTTGGCTTCCCTTGTTTTTCTTGGTTATCAATAACAACTTTGAATTACCAAAAAAAAAAAAAAATTAAAACAAGTTGGAAGATTCACGCAAAGATGATTATGAATAATGTGAAATTGTTAAGGCAAAATTGTAATAGCGTAGTGTTCAACAAGTTATTCGTTAATAAGTATGACTGATATGTTATCACTTTAGCAGTTATTAATAAAAATTCTAAATTTGTTGTGTTTTCTTTGTATTGTGACTAATATGTTTATCAGTTATTCGTTAATAAGTATCTGTATTTCAGTATTTTTGTACTTACTAGTTATTACTTAGTACAAACTATCAATTAACAACTAACAACGTAACAAGTTTGTGAATAGCGGGGGCGGATCTAGCGTGGGTTCAGTTGAACCCACGGAATTTTGGGAAAAAAACAAGGAAAATTTCTGAAAAAAAATAAAATAAAAATAGGTTAAAACAAAGTGAACGCGTAGTAATTAAGTTATAAGAAGGATAGCTCAGTGGTTCCGCGTGCAAACATTAAGCGCCCAACCAGTCCACGCGAGTCGCGAGTTCGAACCTTCCCCCCCCCCCCCCCCCCTTTCGGAAATCTGATTTTATTTCCCCCCTTTTTCAACTTTCCTCAATTCTCTCTCCTCTCTTCTCAATTCTCAGTTCTCACAAAACCTAGGGTTTGGAACTTGTCAACTCGCCTGGGTGCTCGCACACCGCACACGTCAGTCACCACTCTCCTCTCGCACTCCAAGTCTCCGATGCCGGTAAGTGTTGCTCGCATTCTGGCATTCCGACAGTTCGATTTCTCGCACAACTTCACAGTCGCAAACTCGCAACTCTGATTCTCGCATGAAGCGTTGCTCATTTCTCCTCTTTTGTCTTCTACTCGAAATTGCTCAGGTAATTGACTAATTTGTAATTTCTTTGCTTAAACTTTCATTTAGTAATTAGTAATCAAGTAATGCTTGGATAGATGGTTATTTACAAATTAAATTAATGGAATGTTTGGATGAGTTGAAATTATTGTCTTATTGGTCGTCTGTCTCATTGCCATGAGATTAATTGAGACTCTCAAATTTCAACTTTGTCGGGTGAATTTGTTATTGTTATTGAAGTTTAATTTGGATTTTGGGTGTTGTTATTGGTTATTGAAGAGAACTTTGTTGAATTGAATTATTCATCATTCGAAATTAGAGATTTATAGTATAATTTAGTGATGTCAAATTCAATTTAGTGATGTTCATTTGAATTTGTGAATGAAGGATGAAAGAGTGTTTTCCTCAATGACTTATGTGAAGAACAAGCTGCATAATAGCATGGGTGATCAACTAATGATAGTTTAGTCACCTTTCTTGAGAGAGATCTTTTTGGTCGAGTTCGTGATGATGATGTATTAGAATGCTTTCAAAATATGAAAACTCACTAGAATGATTTTTTAGTTTTTTTTTTCTTGTAATTTAAGAAATTATTCTCGTATTTATCGGTTGTAATTTCGACCTTGAATTGATGTATTTTATTTGGTCTTTTTAGTTTAATGTCTTGTTAATTCCGAACCCACGTGGGTGAAAATCCTGGATACGCCATTGGTGAATAGTGATTAACAAAGTAACAAATTAGAATTATAGCAAGAACCGAAACCGAACAAGTTGATTTGAATCATTCGACCTATGTGTGTTTTGATCGTTAAAGTATCAATCATTAAATATCCAGTAATCACTGTTAATGTAGACTTTCATATATTTAAACAAACTTCATATTTTTCATGCTTTCCTATTTATAATTTCATAAGTTCATAAATCATACTTCATCACTTTATGTCTCCATCTTCGTATGATCATACTTTAGTCTTAAACTCTACATATTATTAATTTATATCTAATATTCTGATCTCATATATTCATTTCTTAATTTCTAATTCTTTAATTCAACTCATATTATAACTTATTTTGTTGTTGTATAGTGACTCAATAAGAGTGAGTAAGTCACTAACTAGCTAAATGTCTAAGTTTTTTTGACTCTGTTCAATAATGAGTATAAATTTATGGTTGTTATTACATGTTAATTGTAACAAAGAAGTGAAGAAACTCAGTATTAAGTGTTGATCATCGAATGTCCAAACTCCAAACTAGTATTACCAACGCCAAGTCTTAATCATGTATTCATGTGATAACTTGGTGATTGATCATTATAATTTAATGATTAAATTTAGTAACTTTAAATCTTTAATGTGTATGTACAATGTAATAATGCAAATATGCAATAACCCAATACGTAATACTCCCTCCGTTTCCTAAAGATCTTCCCATTTACTGTTACTACAGATACCAAGGAAAATCAAGTTATGTGGGGCATGGTGTGAGTGAATTAGGAGAGAGAAAGGGGTTAAGATAAATAAACAAATAAAGAGGGGTTAAAGTAGGAGAGAGAAAGGGAGTAAAATTGAATTAATAATGTAATGGTGGACCATATGATAGTGACATGAGAGGGTAAATAGGGAAATTTGTTTTGCCAAATAAGGAATAAAGCAAAAGAAGGAAGATCTTTTGGAAACACCCTTAAACGGAAAGAGGGAAGATCTTTTGGAAACGGAGGGAGTAGCTAATAATATAAGTATTACTTTAGTTATTTTTTAAATTAGTAGTAATATAAGTATTATTATATTATCATAATGAGTCAATGACCAAACACATGTTAATTGTTATAACTTCCGACTTCGTAACTTAATATATTTGAAAACGCCAATACAGTAATTATAAAAAGACTCTGTTAGAGCCCAAGTCCACCCGAAAGATGGCTCGAGTGAAATAAACTCCACCTGATTGATGCTGATTTGATCCGATCCAAGTTATTTCGAAAGCCAGCTTAAGCCGACCCAACCGCACCAAATGCTGCCTTGTTCCAAGAGCCGATTTGTTTGGGCCCAAGTCATTTGCGGAGGCGATTAATTCCGACCTAAGTCATTTCGAGAGCCGATTGGTTCCGACCTAGCTAAATCAATACAGCGTTGACTTGAGCCGACCCAAGTCCTTCCGAGAGTCGATTTATTTCAACTCAAGTCATTTCGAGACCGATTTGTTCCGACCCGAGTCATTCTGAGAGCCGAGTTGTTCCGACCCAAGTCATTACGAGTCGATTTATTCCGACCCAGCTCCAGTCGAGTTAGGCCGACTTCACCCTATTGCATTCTGAACCAAATTCATGCGACCCAACTACTAGCCGACCTAGTTAGACCCAACCCAGTTTCGAGAGCTCCCTCACCCAGTTGGACCTGACCCAAGTCCACCTAAACCCACCCAGTTTCGACCCATCGCACACTCTCACCCAGATTATTTCGACCTAAATCATTTCGACCCAGGTTGGGTCAATCCAAACCCACCCATCAACCTAGTTTGACACCTCTAGCCAAGCCCGGCCCGTTGATATTAATGGGCGGATATGGACAACCTCAAACATATCGCGGGCTAGTCTGTCCGGTCCATTTATCATAATATCTATTTTCTATGAAATTTAATTTTTTTAATCTTACTAATTTAGTGTTGATTTATCTTTTGGAATATATAGTGTATTTGCACTAATATAGCTTTGATAACACATAAGTATCTTTATTCTTACCTTTACAACTTAATTTGTCGTACTATAATATATTTTTTACGAAAATTTTTAAATTTCTCTTTATCTTAATTGTGATTATAACTTTTTTTTTCTATTTTAACCAAAATTATGTTTTGATCCATATATATTAAAGGAAATTAGCTAGACTTATTTGGAAAAAAAATAAAGGTATTAATAGGCCAGCGGGCATGCCCGCCCATTTATTAGGACGGGTCATGGACAAGCAGTTATGTCCACATAAAAGGGCTTGGACTAGGCATATTAGGCCCGTTGGACAAAAATTTAAGGTTAGACTCGGCCCGCAACCCGTCCAAGCCCGCAAATGATCACCTCTACCTTCAGGTCACAAGTTCAACTCCGTACCAATAGACCATTAATTAATTTAACACTATTTCATGCTATTTATTTACTACTCCCTCCGTCCCAAAATAGAATTTCTATTTTCATTTTTGGAGTCCCAAAATATAATTCTTGTTTCTATATTTAGTTCAACATTTTTCTGTAATTTGCCTAGAAAAATCGTGTCCTATCATTTATTTGCTTCTTGAAATTAGTTTTTTGCTTTGTATATTCAACCCAAGTCTTACAATTAATGTTCTTTCACCAATTATTCTCCATTTTCTCTCCTAAAATAATCTTTTTTCATAAAATATTTATTTAAATAACAAAAAAGTCGTTACTATCCCTATCAAATTCTACTTACCTTAATTTCCGTGAAAAAATAGAATCAACAATTATATATTTTTGAATACAGGAAGTAGTGTGGAGCCTTCATATCTGTCCAATTAGGGTTTGATATATTATGCACAATTGCACATGCCATGCCGAAATGTAATAGAAAGGGTTCATACAAATAGCCATCCTACCCAAAAAAATTAATTCTAATTAATAAACGAGTGATAACAATATACTGTTTAATGGTTGCATAGCCGCATAGTTGCATGGAATCAATACCTTGGATCCCTCTACGTGTGTCAGCCTTCATGCAATCGTCAAAGGACACGTGGGGATTTAGTCATCCGGCTAGCTTATATGGTAATGAAATTTGTTATGTCAAACTCAAGAACCTTTTTGACTTTTTATCCCATCAAGTAACATTTGTTTTTCCTCGGAAGTAGTCTATTCTTGTTTACTTTGAAGCACCTCAAAAGACTTCCACCATAGGCTATGTTTAGTTCACCTAAAATTTTCTGATCTGAACATATTTTTTTTGATTTGATCTAATCTGAACTTATTTTTTCTGATCTGATCTGATCTGACCTGATTTGATCTGATCTGATCTGATTTACAAGATCTTATCTTTTATAAATATATTATTACTATTATATTATTACTTTGTAAATCATTATTATGCAATACATTATAAGATTTCTTTATAGTATTACTATTATTATCATTTTATTTCTATTACAACTTTTACAACTTTATTATTAATAATAATTATTATTATCATTATTATAAGAACAACAATAATAATTATAATCATAATTATTAATTACTAAAAATAATTATATAACTCAAGTCATTATTTTATAAGAGCACTTATACAATGTTTCACACTTTCCCTTAAAAAAAAGTTTCACACTTGAGAAGTCGGCAAACTCAACTCTTTTTTTCCATATAAAATAGAAGATATACAAACAACTATGACTTGAGCAAAAAATAAATAAATATCGTGCAACTTCAAATAGCTAGAGAGATTTGGAATTCGGTAGGAAGAGGTATACCGAATCTAAATTTATAATTTGTATCTCACACTTAGCTTATTTTGAAATGTAATCCGAACATTAGTAGTTTCGTTGTCATGAATTTGAGATATCATATTTTATATATTTCTTATTTTTGCGTCAATCTTATGTTCTTAACACGTGGCTTTTAATTTTCTATTATTTAATAACAACAAAATAACTTAATATAATAATAACAATGACATTTATAATGGTAACAACAAGATTAATAATAATTACCAATATTAATAATTAATAAGTACAACACAACAACAATAATAATATTCTTTTGAACAAATGTACTAGTAAATAATAATACTCTTTGTTTTTTTATCTTTTCACTTAGAATCTTGACACTATTCACAATTAGAGATAATCTTTTAGATTTTTCTCATATATAAGAAAAAATATAGTCATGTGGGGTCTTGTTTGATTCGTCTCAATGAGTACTTTATTAATATTCAATTATTATAATTTTTATTAATATGTAGTGAAAGATATTTAATAATAATAAGTTTTTAAATATAAGCATGATATGATCTGAACTGATCTGATCTGATCTGATATATGGTCTGATCTGATCTGATCTGGTCTGATCTGATCTGATCTGATCTGATCTGATCTGATCTGATTTAACTAGATCTGAAATAAGCAAAAATAAGGTAAACTGAACATAGCATATATATATATATATATATACATATATATATATATATATATATACATATATATATAATATATATATTACATATATATATTATATTATATATATAATATATATTATATATTTATATATATATATATATTAAAATGAGTGTGAAAAAAAATTATTTGCCACGTGACACTCTCCCCAAATTTATAATGCAAATGTTTTATATTTATGTGTATTTTTCACTTTTGAAAAAGTGTAAGTATAAGGTATCGAACATGTGATCTTTGAAATGAAAAGTAAGAGCTTAACCATCAATATACTATGACTTTATTGTCCAATGTTTCAAATAAAATATGATGAAGTCATGTAATAATTGTAATTAACTAAAAAGACTTAAACAAGTATATACATCTCTAACTTTCTTATTACGTAACTTATAAGAAAATATTGATGTCATATTCTCTTACCACGATTCCTTTTAAGGTATTGTTTTCAAACTCAAACCTTTCAAAAAAAAAAATTGCTTATCACGTCGTGATGTGAATTTTTTAATTTTTTAATGAACAAAAAAAAATAAGAAAAGTAGCAAAATAAATTATAAAATTTAAAAATAATAACATATTTGTTTATTGTAACTGATCTGAGACATCGCCCGGAAAAAAAAAATCTAGTTACCATATTATTCTTCAAACTGAAAGTAAATATAATCCATTAATAATATCTCATAGTCACCAAATTGCACTGAACTTCTTATACTTATAAATTTGACAGGAGTTAATAGATTGTTATTTTAATTAAATTTGCGTAGATATGTAAGATGAAAGACTCTATTGAATTGATATTTCTCTTAGGTCAACCCCTCGATTTTTTTTGGTCCCTTTTTGGCAATCCGTGGGAAGATGAATTTCCTTTGGGTTGACCTCGCACAAAGTCACTCACCCAGAGGCCCAACAAGCCCCAAACCCCCCTCCTCCCAACAATATTGAAATTTGCTTCCACCAAGATTTGAACATTGGTCTCCCATGTAGGAGATAAGAAGTCAAACCATTGAATTCAACAGTCCTTGCTAGGTCAATTCGATTATAATAGTGGAATATACATTCTTTTTGAAGGGAATGAAATATACACATTGAGAGTGGAGAAAATGGTAAGAGAATCACCTCCCCCTAAAGTAGGGGTATAAGTGGACTACATAAAGTCTAGAATTTAATCTAGTTCGGCCCCAAACCTGTCTTGCTAGACTAGACTGAAAAAACTTTGAACTGGACTCGTACTCAGAGTTTCGACTCTAAGTATTTTTGGACTATATTTGGACTCACCTTTTGGAGTCCAATAAGTCTAATCTATTAATATTTTAGCGCGCGCGCGCGCACACACACATGCACGCACGCATATATATATATATATATATATATTATTATATATATAATTATATATATATATAATATTATATATATATAATATATATATATATATAATATATAATATATATATATATATATATATATATATTATGTTACTCTGTTTCCTCTCAACTTAGATCTATGTATATATCTACTTTCACTTTTTCATAGTATTCTCCTTTAATATAAGCTTTCCAATTTTATTTTTATTTTTCTTATTATGACCTTGTCATTGTGTTTTAATATCGATCTTAATTGTTGTTGTGCTTGATCCTCATTACAAATTGGATTAAATTGAATAAATGTTGTCTAAGGTGCATGATCATCATGTCTCTTATATTTTAATCATCATTCTGGTTTGGGTCTTGTATTGTGCAATTTGCATTTTATTACATACTTTAAAGATGTATGTAACTAACTTTAGGAAATGGATGTGATAAGTTTAATTTTTCAAATCTCAATCATGACAAAATATCGTGAACCTGAATCGAATAAAATATTAATATAATAATCAGACTAGACATGACTCGTTTCGGTTTGGACTCAAGAAAAAAGTTTCTGACTGGTCTGGACTAGACTCAAACAAAATTCCAATCGGATTTGGACTCAATTTTCGAGTCACAAAAACTTTGGAACGGATTTGGATTTGACAAGTGATAAGTCATATTTATATATAGTTTTTAGATGTATTTATGTTTCATTTTAGAGCATTTACATTCATATTTAGGTTCATCATTGCATCATATTCTTAAGTTATGTTAATCTACTCCTATTCGATATGTTTTCTTGTTTTTGATGAATTGCAGGTAATGAGAACGTATTTGGAGTATGATTAGCTAAATTTGAGGATTAAGAGCACATGGAAGGAAGCTAAAGTGCATAAGGATCATTTGGATATTTCATAGTACGAGTTTGAGCTAAAATAAAGCGGAAAATCATTAGAAGAAATGTGAAAAAGAAGTCATGTATACTCTTGTGACCCAAAATTTTGATGTGCTTCTTAGAATCAAATAATTCCAGCAGATTTGGAAACTAGACTTGAAGAGCTTTCCAACGATATATGAGACGCCCCAAGGAAACTTCTAATCAATCAAAAATGCCTTTCGAAAGATTGCATTATTTCTGTTGGAATGTGCTACCGTACCCGCAGATCACTAATCCGCCCATTTAATGATTTATTCAAGACTTTCTTTATCTTATAAATTACTTTCCTAGTCATATTAGGTTACATAATCTCTAGTATATAAGAGAAGGGGGGGGGGGGAAGATGGTGTCCTCCTCTGGAAATACTAAATTACCCTTAATGATCTAATGTAATGGAAAAATTACAAAAGAAAACAATTAAACCCTTTCTCATTTCACCTTGCCATTATAAACAAGTTAAAGATGGTATATGCATCAAATATTTTAATCAAAAAATTAAAAAGACAAAATATCTTAACCTTTTTTTTATAAGAGATGATGATAAACATGATGTCCTCCTAAAAAATCTGAAACACTCACTACCTTTAATACTCGATAATTTAGTCAAATCTTCTCATTATACATATTCTTTATGTTCAAAATTCATTCGCGAAAAATAAATATTAAAAATCACTCACAATCTATGTAAAGTTAGTTTTTACATTAGCGAATTAATATATCTAAATTCTTCTAAATATTAATAAGTGTAATCATAACTATAGTACGGATGAAGTATATAATAGAATAACAAGTTTTGATAGTGATGCACGCATCGCGTGTATATAAGGCTATTATTATTTAGATTAGGAGGAACTATCTTCTTTCTCTCTTCTTTATCACATTATTTTTATTTTATTCTTAGGTTTAGTTTAGTTTGCTTCCTCTTTTTCTCTCTAGTCTTTTTTAGTAAACCCTAGTTTTCTTGTTCTTGATTATTTATGAGGTTATTATTTTCATTCTCTTCCTTTCATTAATTTATTTGATTATGTTTTCTTTTGTAGATTTAGATTTTCTTATTTATTTTATGATTGAGTAGTTTTTATTTTTAGGATGTGGGAATCCATGTTTATATGTTATGAATCTTGATTGATTTTTATTGATGATTTGATTAGTCAATGATACTTCTAGTTAGTTAGTGTTTTTATTGTTAATCTTACAACCTGATCAATTATTTGATTAAATTTTGCTAAGCTAATAATTATTTGTATGACCAACATATTACTTTTAGAGGTTTACCTACAATTAGCAAAATTTAATTATGTTAGCTACTGTACTGCATATGTTGATTTGAGAGTGTTAAGACCCGACCATAGGATTAACTTGTGCTCTAGATTTCTGATTAATTGAACTATTCATAACATTTTGATAGATTATAGTTATAACATGGTGAACCATTGCCCTAGATTCTTTTAGTTTGATTTTCATAGTTTAGAACCTTAATTCTTGTGACCTTGTTTAATTTTCCTATACTTTAGAATCTAGATTGAAACGACCATCTCTCTGTGGATTCGACCCTACTTACCTTACTACATTGTTAGAAGATTTTGTAGCAATTATTTTTGACAATGTAATAGCCCTGTTTTTATGTGTGTTTATTAAATATTAATTATATTTACTAAGTTAATTATATTCCGAAAACTTTTATTTTATTTGAGTTGTGGAATGTGTTTTATATTATTGTCGTGTTTGTAATGTATTTACTTATTTAATTTTATGAAGTTATTATTATTATTTTATATTTTGGGTTTATGCAATTAGTTGAGCGGTGTTTCGCTAATTAGAAAATCAAAGTCGGTTTTGCCTTTCATTTATGTTGTCGGTTGCTTTTAGAAACCCAAAACCCAAACTCCCTTCATTTATTTCTCTTGTTATTTCTCACACCCAAAAGAAGGAAACCCCAACCCCCGTGAAAAGGAAACCAGAAAACTCGTGAAACCCCAACCCCATTCGTGTCTCTCTCCTATGTTCGCCGGCTTCTTATGCTCACCGGAGTCGCGCCCCTCCTCGCCAATGTTCTTGCCGTGCGTGTGGTGCTGCTCGCAAGCCACCACACCGCTGCTCTATCTCTCCTCCTAGTAAACCTTCGGTTTCTCTCGCTCACCTGCTCCGCGCCTCGCCGACGTTTTCTGAGGCTATCGGAGATCCCGCGACGCTTCCCCCATCTCTGTTTCCCCTGCTTGCAGTTTTCTCCCTCCTCTTGGTTGTCAGTGTTGCCGTTGTTACTTACGGTTGGTCGGTGCTGCGACCGCGAGCAAAGTGACGTCGCCGTCGCCGCTGCTGTGTTGCTGTTGTCCTTTGCTGCGACGAACCGCCGGAGCTCAGTTCCCCTCTTGTGCTTTATTTTCGTCCCTGCTCTACTTGAGCAGAGGTACACACCTCTTGTCTATTTTTCTTTAAACTTCAGGATTCTTGATTAGTGATTCAAACTAAAGTTGTTATTTGTTGTTGTTGCTACTGTTTGTTGCTATTGCTTGTTGGTTATTACTGTTGTTATTGTTTGTTTGTTGTTTTTGTGATTGTGTCATTGTAGTGGTGGTGGTAATGCGATGTTGTTGATGATGCTTTGTGGTTGTTGGTCGTTGTTGTTGTTCCTGATGGTTGTTGTTATACTATTATTATGGTTGTTGCTATTGTGGTGGTTTCTGTTGGTTGTACTGCTGTATTGTTGTTGTTGTTGTTATGTTATTGTGCTTAATGTTTTGTTGTTGGTGTTGGTGTTGTTGTTGGTGTTGGTATTATTGTTGGTGGTGGAGGTGGTATTATTGTTGTTTATGTTGTTGTCGTTGTGGTATTGTGTTGTTGTTTGGGATTGTTAGTGGTGGTGATGCGTTGTGGTAGGGTTGTTGTACCACAGTTGTTGTGGTGGTTGTCTGCAGTGGGTGTGGTTACGTTGTTATTGTTACGTTTCTGTTGTTGTGGTGGTTGATGTTGTTTGTGATATTATTCAGTTCTTCTTGTTGGTGCGTAGTTTCTTGGGGGGGGGGTTGTAATTACTACTTGTTGCTGTTGTTGTTGTATCGTTCTTATTGGATAGTCGTTATTGATGATGCGAGGGAAGTCATAATAATCTTAGAATTGGGAGTCTGTTATGATTATTGTAGTTGAAGTTGATATGTATGAAGTCAAGTTATGAGTTATGGGATTGACTTCATTAATTTCTATTTGCGGGATTTAGTTTGATTAGCATATATAGTAGTTGCGTTAGAAGAAGTTAATTAGAATAGTTAAGATTAGTTGTTGATTATTGTTATTGTTATGAGGTGATTATTGGAGGATGATTTTGGAATGGAGTATCATTCGGAATTATGAAAGGGAATGTGTTGTTGGAATTGTTATTCGGTTGGTTAAGGATTTGAGTGCAAATCAGTTTATTAAGGTTTATTTATGTGCTGAGTTAGCTTTATATTTTCATTATATTTGTTGGTAGCCAAATTATGTTCTTGATTTAGGTAAGGTTGTGTGTTATGTTTAGTTGGTTTAGTTATATAATTTAGAATTATGATTATGAATTGGGATGCTAGTCGATGTAGCTAATATTACTAGTTGAATAAATGCTATTTGCTGCGGTTAAAAAGTGCCCTATTGTTGCGGTTTTGGGCGCGCAGTAATTAAGAGGGCAGCAATAGGTATTAATAATATTGCTGCGGTTTTAAACCGCAGCAATATTTGAACATATTGCTGCAGTTTTAAACCGCGGTAATATTTGAACATATTGCTGCGGTTTTCTCTAGAAAACGCAGCAATATTCGTATTTCATATCAGAATAGTATAACATATTATTGCTGCGGTTTCTTGGAAAAACTGCGACAATATGCTGTATTTAATAATAAAAAATACAGATATTGCTGCGGTTTCTACATAAAACAACAGCAATAGATGCCAGGCAGGTAAATTTTTTTTTTTTTCTTTTTTTCAAATTTCTCGATGCATAAATATTTTGTGATTATAGTATTATTATAATATGTTACATATTGACAACAATCCACTGTTATAAACACTAAGAAACTTGAAAATATGAAAATAGAAAAAAAAAATCTTAAACAACTACATCAAATATAACACTGAAACTGTAACTATAACACTAAGAAAATGTAATTAAACAAATACAAAAAAAAACCAGAAAAATACATTACAAAAAAAATCTGAAAAAACTAGTATAACACTAAAAAACTGTAACTAAACACTAATAAACTGTAATTACAAAAAAACAGAAAAATATACTAAAAAAAAATCTACAAAAAAAATAAGAAAAATTACAAAAAGATGAAATATGGATAATGAAGTACAACTAAAGCAGAAAGACGAAAGACCTCTGATTGGGCGGCGCCAATCGCTTGATTTGAGCGGTGCATCTCCTTTTTACTTCCTGATTTTCACCATCCCCCCTTAAGAACATCACAACACCAAACTGATCGAGAAAAAAAAAGTCACCAAACTGGACCGACGAGGTTAGATCTAAAAAATCGAAACTGGACCGACGAGGTTAGATCTAAAAAATCACCAAACTGGACCGACGAGGTTAGATCTAAAAAATCACCAAACTGGACCGACGAGGTTAGATCTAAAACACTAAAAATTTAAAAATCGAAAAAACTACAGAAAAACGAAAAAAAGTTAGATCTAAAAAAGAAACAAAAAAAATCGGCATTTGTTGTTGTGAAGAAGACGACCGACGAGGTTGGTGAGGGTTTGACAGCGAAGAAGACGACCGCGAATGAGGATCGACGACCACGAACGACGACCGACGGCTTGGTGGATGACGACGACGTTGGTGATAGAATGAAAGGTGGAGACGACGACGACGTTGGTGGGAGGTGAACGACAACGACAGCGAACGAAGAGGGAAGAGGATGAGAGGAGAGAGGAGAGGTTTGAAAAATGGCTGAGGGTTTGGATGAGAGAGAGAAGGAGAGGCGTTTGAGGTTGAGAGAAGGAGAGTGGGAAAGAACCCTAACAGATGGTTTTAAGATAATGTCGTAATGTAGAGTTTAGCAGCGTGAGAGTATATATGTGAGGAGCCCAATATTGCTGCGGTTTCCACGTAGGACCAACAATATATTAAAAAACTATTTCTTAATATATTGCTGCGGTCCTACGTGGAAACCGCAGCAATATTTGCTGTTTAGGGTCCCACGTTATTTTTGAAAAATATCTGTTAGATAATATTGCTGCGGTTTTGGGCGGGAACCGCAACAATATTGTCAATTTCTATTTTTTTTTTTTTTTTTGCGTGTTATATTGCTGTGTATAGGTAAAACCGCAGCAATATCACCGCAGCAAATAGCATTTATTCTACTAGTGTATCATCGAAGTTATAGTTATTAAGGATTAAGGAAATTAGAATGTTAAAGGTTGATAATTTGGAATTGGGAATTAGTATAAGTTTGGTTATTGATTATTGATGTTATTGTGAGGTGGTTGTTAGAGGATAGCTATGTAGACGTATATAATTCAAGATGATATGGGAAATCAAGTTATGATGCTTGGAGGTTTCGTATAATTGTTATAGAGTTGAGGTAACCTTTAGGTTCAGCGAAATATATTTAAATGCTCGTGTGCCCGTTATTATTGAATTTTAGATATCATATATCGTTTATAGTAACGACCATGATTTTAGACGCATCTCTATGAGTTAGTTGTGAATTGCTATTGGATTGTTATAAAAGTATCCTTTTGTTCAATTATTGTAATTGTTCGAAAATACTATGTTTCTTAAAATATGATTTGGTATGATGGTGAGGAAATGATTCAGATATGAGTTAAGACCAGATAAAGTCGAATATTGTGTTATGTTTTGAGTATTGAGGTTTAAAGTATAAATCATTAAATATCTTATATTATAAATATGAAAGTGAGGCATGAACATGCACCCGAGTTAGGGCAGGTAGAGTCCCTAACTGTTGCCTTCCAGGAAGTGCGAATTCCTGGCGTTATAGGACATGTCCAGTTAAGTCTTGCAAGAAGAACAGTAAAAGGTGGGGTGACGACCCTCAACAGTTTGGAGACAGTTGGTACTGCGTGGTACCCTTCTCCATTCACGTTCATGCCAAACGATTGATTTTGTGAAACTATGGTAACTAAGTTAAGAGTGATTGTCTGTTACTATAACTATGTGTTAGTTTTCAAAATACACCTAAACTTGTATTTTCTATTACACAGTGTGTACTCAGCTTTGCTGATAGTGTTGTCATTTCTGTGGCCTGTCACTTGGTGGGTGGCAGAGTCAAACATTGTTGCAGGTTTGGTGTTGTGAGCTCGGAATTGGAAGTGAAGCAAGATAAAGATGTCGTCGTAGCTTATGGATTGAGTTTGTTTCTAGATAGTGTATTTGAGAACAGTTATTCATTGTTCCTTTGTATATAACTTTTGGGAATTATAGTGGAGTTATTGGTGTAATTGAAGTCTTATATAAAGGATTTTGTTTTGTGGGCCATAACCCACAGGGCCGGGATTGATTTGTAAGGTTATGTTTCTGTTACGAGTAAATATTTAATTAGAGGCTTATTAAGCATTGATTACGATTAGTGAATCTTAAGTGTATTTAGCTAGCAGCTCGGGAATCGGGCTGTTACAGACAAGTGTACGACAACCTATCAATAAGTCCAATCCACTTATACCCCTACCCTACAGTGCCTCTATAGGACTAGGGGTGTAAGTTGACTGCGAAATTTCCATATTTCAATCCAGTCCAATCCAAACTCGTCTAACTGCTGAATTGAAATTTTTTTAGCTGGACTCAGACTCAAATTTTAGATTCCTTGGACTCATGCTCAAATTTTAGAGTCCTAATATTTTCGGACTAGCTTGGGATTCACGACTTTGAAGTCCAATTAGTCCAACCTAGTCCAAACAAAATTTAGCACACACACACACATATGTGTGTGTGTGTGCGCGCGCGTGCGCATGTACATACACCTATACATGTACATCTATATACATATACATGTACACACACACACACACACACACACACACACACACACACACACACACACACACACACACACACACACACACACACACACACACACACACACATATATATGTAGGGGCAAGATCACATGAGAATTCTCATTACATGAGAAATGAGAATGAATCTCAACCACACGATTGGATTAGGTACAACACTTGTTCATTAGAGTTATAGCCCCCCTTCCCCTAAAAAATTTGATCCCAAAAAAAATTGATTTTTTTTCTCTAATATTCTTTTTTTGGAGTTACATCACTTTTTCATTAGAGTTACATCACTTATTCATAAGAGTTATTGCGCGTGAAATTCGTTCTCACGTTTGTAGATTCAATGATTCAACCAAAGATAAATCATGACTGGAAGATAGCAAAGAGCGACGAATTAGCAAATTAGGTTGCTCTTGTTCCGGTGCACAAATAGGTTGCTTCGACCAAAAGTCTTCATCATCCATATGAAGTTAAGTGGAGGCCGAAGTAGTAGAGATAAGGGCGTGCAATTCTTCCGCCAAATAGCACACTAATTCCTCACGTGTGGTGAGCGTAGTGTTTGGACAATTGCGAGCTATATGACCGAGGCCTTGGCATCGAAAACACTATGGCTTCTTGGCCTTGGTCACTGCACTAGAAGGTGTCGTAATAGAGGCGCTTGAGGACTCGACAGCCTTGGTTGGAGCACTCGACAACTCATGTGTGGCCTTATCACTCGAAGGCGTGCTTGACGGAGCATCCGACGAGGCTGCAGGTGGTGTAAACCACGAAGACTTCGTGAAGCGGGGTGCTTGTAGTTGGCGCTCAACCTTGTAAGCAAGAAGGCACACATCATCAGGATGTACCTCAACAAGACCCGGGAACTAACCAAGAAGCTGATTTCATTCAATATTCAGCATTTTTCCCGATCTGAGAATCAACAGGTTGATGCCTTGGCACGCATGGCCAGTTCAGCAGAAGGGTTATCTCCCCGAAGTATCATCTACAAGTATAAACTCCTTGCAAGTACATATTGTCAACCGTACCGACACATGGATGGAAGAGCTCATCAGGTACCTCAGGGGTGGGCTACTTCCCCTGGACGAAAAGGAAGCTGACACTCTCAAGAGAAAGGTGGGATGGTTCATCTAGAATGAGGGTAACTTGTACAAGAAATCTTATGCCCGCCCACTGCTCAAGTGTGTAACCCCCTTCGAGGGAAACTATATCTTGAGGGAGATCCATGAGGGGGCTTGCAGCAGCCACCAAGGTGCAAGAACATGAGCGGGGAAGGCATTGAGGGCCATATACTATTGGCCCAGCCTGAAACATGACGCAGAGACACTGGTCAGGAAATGTCTTAATTGCCAACTCCATGGGTACATTCCTCGGGCTCCTACCAATCCCTTGACCACCATCCAAGTTGTCCTGCCATTCGATAAGTGGGGGATGGATATGATAGGCCCTTTCCCAGCAACCTCGGGGCAAAGGAGATTCCTTTTGGTGGTCATCTATTACTTTACTAAGTGGGTCGAAGCGGAATCGTTAGCATTCATAATGGATAAACAAGTGCAGAGCTTCATCTAGAGAAACATCATCACTCGTTTCGGGATTCCAAAGACTCTCATCTCTGATAATGGAAGGCAGTTCAATAGCGGGCCTACTCGGGAGTATTGGTCTAGGTTTGGCATTCATACAAGATTCTCAGCAATCTCCCGACCATAAAAGAATGGCCAGGCAGAGGCCGCCAACAAGATAGTGTTGAATGGGATAAAGAAGTCACTCGAAGGAGCTAAAGGGATATGGGTCGACGACCTCCCGATGGCAGCACAAACAACGATGAAGGAGGCGACAGACCAGTCCCCCTTCAGCCTAGTTTATGGAAGTGAAGTTGTCCTCCCAGTTGAAGTCGGGATACCCTCCCTGAGAATGACATTCTATGACCACGAGCAAAATGATGAGGAAAAGTTAGCCAACCTCGACCTGTTTCCCGAAACCAGAGGTAACGCGTTGCTCAAATCAATTCGCAACAAGCTGTAGGTGGCTAGACAATTCAATTTCTGAGTCAAATCTAGGCCCATCATATCAGAGATTGGGTGGTGAGAAAAGTCGCGGCCACATGACTAACACATTTGAAAGGCAAGCTCGGTCCTAAATGGGACGGGCCTTACAAGGAAACAGCTGAAATCAAGCCCGAGACTTATCGACTTGAATCCTCTGAAGGCATCCCACTTACCGGACCTTGGAATGCAGACAATCTAAAGAAATACTATATGTAACTATGTCTCCTATTTCAAGCCTTGCAAAGTAAGCAGGTCACACATAAGCCTAAATCCATTTTGTTAACCACAACTCGGGGTCATATGCCATATACCTTAGTAGAGTTGTCGGTTACTTTGTCAGTTAGGCCACAATTGAGCCTATGTTTATCCTGTTAACCACAACTCGGGGCAATAAGTTGTAACCAAGGGAGTTGCTGGCTTGTTCACTGGAAATTAATGAAGTGGCATTATCACAAAACATGGGTTCAATTATAGCAATGGTATCTAACAGAATAAAATAAAGGCAATCATGAAACAAAACAAAAATATCACACTCGGGAAACTAAAAGGAAGTACTTAGATTTATAATGAAGCAAAATACAACCTAGAGAAATTCGAAAACATACTCTCGGGAATCAAAAACTAGAAGGATTTCAAGAACAAACACTTGAAATCCCAAATGAAAACATAGCAACTAAGCCTCAGCAGCCTCCTCGGAGGAGCTATCAACACTATCATCCTCTTTGGAGGAGACTTCCGCAGAACCACAACCCTCAGCATTTCTTCCCTCACCAGGAGCCATTGTTGTTGGCACTGAAAGGGCTGGCTGAGCAGTCAAGGTAGCAGAAGAGGGAGTTGTGCCCTGCACCCAGAGGCACCTGGGGTTTGAGAGGATTCCCCTTTCTTCTTAGCTTCTTGCTCCACGAAAATGCCAATTTACGTACTCAAGTAAATTAAAGCGACTTACATCGTCCTAAGTAATGGCTTTGGTAATTGATACTATCACAATAAATATCATAATCCCGAATCTGCCACTGCTATCATCATTACTTATTAAAGTTTTACCGAAATCAAATACACGGCGATATCTGTCTTGATCAGTTCTACTTTCGCGACAGCTGATAAACTATGATGCGATACTCAGAAGATTATGGGCCATATGCCCTGCTATGATAATACGTACAATGGTACAACGTAACATCTCTCTAGAACCAGCTAAATTTTCGCTGATCAAACTTCACGGACAATCTGCATCTATCTCGAGTGACCTACATGCAGTGGCGTATCCAGGAATTACGGGATGGGAGTACGGATGAGAAAAAATCAAATAAAAAAATACAATACTTGAGTTAAGTTACGACTAAAAATTCAAATCAAAATACAATGCCAATATCAATTAATAATTCAAATTACAACTAATTTAAAACGACAAAAATACGTAAGTTTCAAATAAATAAAAATTACAAGTGCATCCGACGACCTTTCATAGATTAAAAGCGCTTAATTACATCATGATCACTAACCCTGATTGTTGGAAGAGAATTTGATTCAATATAAACCTAAATCAAGCCCGGGACTTATCGACTTGAATCCTCGGAAGGCTACCCACTTGGACTAATTGTTGGAATGCACTGCCGAGGGATCCGGGTAAGGTATCTGAGTACTAACTAATAAACCCTCTTCCCCTTGAATCTCTTCCGAAAGTCTAGGAGGAGAAGTGGCAGGATTACTGGACTCCAACTCGGGGTCCATGCTACGAAGTTCGATCTACGATAGAAAACAGTAAGGAAATAAAACACAAAGAAAAGCGTACCTTCTCGGAAGCAATACAACTCGGGATAAGAATACAAGACACAGGGCTGAACTCGGGGCAGAAACCAGAGTAGACGGTTTTGGAAAGGATTCTAAGGAGGGAATTCTAGAGAGAGAATGGCAGAAGAGAGATTGAGAAAATTTCGCAAATGATGAGAAAGTACGGTAAATCAGCTCTCTCCCCCTCTATATAGAGTCGTCTCCATCCCGCATCACGACAACCTCTGGACCACCCTAAGAAGGCCCATGAGAGGCAGTCATCCAACGAGGCCAATCCACAACAAAGGAACAAGGCCCAAAACCAGTAAAAACCAAATGCCCAAAATTCAAGCCCAAATCCAAAGGTCTAGACAAAGGCAACGGTTAAACCTGGTCAATGCCGAGTTGTGCGGTAAGAAGTCAACAATCCTTCATTCTCCACCGACCAAAAATCTTGACCGTCTCATAAGCCCCCGAGTTGTGCACCATGCCTTAATCAATCCAACGGGATCAACACTTGGAAAGAAAATAGCTAAGTACATTCATGACCAACTCGGGATCCCAAGGTAAGGGCTCATTAGCCTCCGAGTTGGGCCATCACCTCTTGGTCAATCCAAGGAGCTCAACACTTACCTAGAAAATAGCTAAGCACATTCATGACCAACTCGGGATCCCAAGGAAAGGGATCATTACCCCCGAGTTGGGCCATCATCTCTTGGTCAATCCAAGGGCTCAACATTTAGCTAGAAAATAGCTTGAGTACATTCATGAACAACTCGGGATCCCAAGGGAAGGGATCATTAGCCCCCGAGTTGGGCCATCACCTCTTGGTCAATCCAAGGGGCTCAACATTTAGCTAGAAAATAGTTAAGGACATTCATGACCAACTCAAGATCCCAAGGGAAGGGCTCATTAGCCCTCGAGTTCGGTCATCACCTCTTGGTCAATCCAAGGGGCTCGACACTTAACTAAAAAAATGGCTAAGTACATTCATGACCAACTTAGATTCCAAGGGAAGGGCTCATTAGCCCCCGAGTTGGGCCATCACCTCTTGGTCAATCCAAGGGGCTTGACACTCAGCCAAAAAAAATGACTAAGTACAATCATGACCAACTCAGGATCCTAAGGGAAAGGCTCATTAGCCATCGAGTTGGGCACCATGCCTTAGTCAATCGAAGGGGCTCAACATTTAGCTAGAAAATAGCTAAGTACATTCATGACCAACTTGGGACCCCAGGAAGGGCTCATTAGCCCCCGAGTTGGTCCATTACCTCTTGGTCAATCCTAGGGGCTCGACATTCAGCCAAAAAATAGCTGAGTACAATCATGACCAACTCGGGATCCTAAGGTAATGGCTCCTTAGCCCCCGAGTTGGGCACCATTTCTTGGTCAATCCAAGGGGCTCAACACTTAGCTATAAAATAGTCAAGTACAATCATGACTAACTCGGGATCCCAAGGGAAGGGCCCTTTTAGTCCCCGAGTTGGGCACCATTCCCTGGTCAATCCAAGAAGCTCAAAATTTAAATTAAAATAGCTAAGTGCACTCATGACCAACTCGAGATCCCAAGAGAAGGGCTCATTAGCCCCCAAGTTGGGATCTATTCCTTGGTCAATCCAAAGAGGCTCAGTGTAATCCCCCACAATTTTAAAGGATTTTATAAATATATTTAAGTATTATATATTTATATTTAAATTCAAATGAGTTTGGAAAATGATTTGACTATTTAAAAAGGTTGACTATTTTTAAAAGTCAAATGAAATTATTTTTCATGGCTTAATAAAATTGAAAATATTTTAATTAGGCATGTTTTAATAAAAGTTTTAAATATTAAAGTATATTGAAAAAAGAAGTTTAATGGAATCGAAAATCCTAAAAGGATAAAAAGGAAAAGAGTCATGTTGATGATTAAAGTCCTAAGTTGTTCATCTTATTAGTCATCAAATTTCATTAAACCTTATCTCTTTTCCTAAGCCCAAAAAGGGAAGCCTTTATATAAATATCCTAAAACCCAATTATTTTATCCAACACAATTATTTTTCTCCACAAAATCACGTCATACACATTCTTTTTCTTCCTTCGACTTTTTCTCTCTCCTCTTCGTGCGTCATTCTTGATTTCTCTCTCAAATCTCGTTTCTTCTTCTACAAGTAACGTTTCTTGTTCAACAAGAAACGTCATCAACCCTTCTCAAAATCGAAGCTTGCTGCCGCCGTGTTGCTGCTGCTGTTGCTTGCCGGCGCTATTCCTCTTACTCCTTCGTTTGTTGGTTGTTTTCTTTCTTCCTTCCTAAGATTCCATTAAAAGACTAGGTTTTTATGTTATTTTAATTATTAATCATGGTTACTAGTTAAATTACTTTTTTTTATATATATAATTTCGGTTATTATAGTTATATATTATAAAAATTTCAGATTTGTTTTATTAAGTTTATTTTTAGTTTTAATCATGGAAATAAGATTTTTAGGGTTTTTATTTGTTAGAGACTAAAGAAATATATTATGAACAACGAGATTTACTTAGTACATAATTTTAAATACGTTGTACATATTTTAAGGAGGGTTATTAGATTTTAAAAGTGCTGTAATTTCATAAAAGAGTTATTTATGGAGTTTTTAAGGATTTTTAATTGCTAGAATAGTAGTACTATACTAGGAATTAAAAATAACTTCAGTTTGATACTTAAAATCGATTTTAAAACGTGTTTAAAGGGGTTTTAAATTATTTACAGCTGCTGTAATTTTTATTTTAAGTTATTAATTTTAGTTACCTTGTTTTCTAGGCGGAGAATACATCGTAGGAGACTTTTAACGATTTAAAAGTGGCCTACAGGCTAGTATATACGAGGTGCGTACATTATTTACGTGCTATGTGGCTTAGTAACATGTTTAAGGAAGGTTTAAATTTTTACTATCATGTATAGGAACCTGTTTGTTCGTATATGTGATTTCTAGAATTATTTTACATGATTTATGCCTGTGTGCAACATGTGACTTAGAATTGTTTATGAGTATTGAATTATATGTTTGTATGGAATATTTGATGCAAGCATGTCAAGTTAGTTTATTTATTAATTCATAGAAGAATTAGTATATGTTAAAGTGAATCATGTAATACATGTATTCTTTGAGAAGTATCATTTTATTATCTTGTGAGGGCCGTGGACCTTATTTGGTAAGTTTACAAGTTATACCTATATAAAGGTAAGTTTATTGGTGGCTAGGTTCAACAATTCAAGGAAGTTAAGATTAAGAAGGAATTAAAGTAGTCTTGGATTGTAAGTTGTGATCACTTGTTAAATCCAAAGATAAAAGAAGTTTTGCGTGATTGTCTGATTTTATTTATATGTTATTGGTATGTATGTGTGTGTCAACACAAGTAATAATATGTAAATAACGTAAAGTGTAACGAGAATAAGGTATAGACTTTAGACTTGTGCACGTCTAGAGTTGGACGTAAGGGTTGGGGTTATGGTGAGCGTGCCATAGCTTTTCTAGGAATGGGTTGATCACCATCCCTCTTTTATTTCAAAGGTTCCTCGATATTGCAGGTCAATCTGAAATGTGGAGTCGCGCCCTCATTTCATATTAGTAGATAAGACAACTCGTCCAATAACTATTCCATTAAAGTAATAAAAAGATGTTTTGAGTTTAGCTCAGTAAAAGTTGCCTGTAGATTATTATATGTTTATTTATTATTTATTCCTACACGTTATTATTTAGTATCATGCTTAGGAATGTTTATGTTTGAGATGTAGTACTCAGCTTTGCTGATTACGTGCTTTATTTGTGTGTGTGATCATGGCTTTGCTTATTGATCATGTGATGATCCTTCTGGTGAGCAGAGTCGATATTGCATTGACATTACAGGTTCGCAGATGTGCATCGCATTGGGAATCTGGAGTGGAGAGACTGTATATCTAGCATAGTTTAGTTTATGCTTTCGTAAGAACATTTTATTTCAGATGGTTGTTTATTTAAGTTGGTTTGTTTAGATCCTCAACATTGTATTTTATTTAGTGAGTTTTAATAAAGTTGGTTTTAGTAAAAAAAATTCCGCTGCAAAATTCTGAATAAGCCGATACGTTATCACACGGGCGATAATGCCTGGGTAATTCTCTAAGTTTTATATTATAGAGTTGATTCTGAAAAGAGAGAATTATCGGGGTGTTACACTCAGTGCCCCAGCTACCAACTAGTTAAGCCTACATATGATCAACTCGGGATCGAATGGCATAACTCGTCTGCCCACGTGTCGCCCCCTACTTGTCGTAGTCCGGCCAAGGGGCTTGAATGTAAAAGCTACCAATCCATCAGGGACTTGGGTGGCCTACTCTGGACCTCCTTATGAAATGATTTAATGGTCTCCAAGTGGTCACCAAATCAGTCGGACCATAACACCCGATACCGGGAACGTTGCTAAATGCTCCCCAATCCCATGTCGAATCCGCATCAAAAACCGCCCGATCTTGGGGTTGGGACCTCACGTGATGTCGAGCACCAGACCCTCTCGGGGTTCCACGCTATCACCCAAGATCTCACCCCAGGATACCATAACACACCCGAGTCGGGGTAGCCGCTTCCCGGGCTCCGGCTCCGGTTCCGCTCGGGGCTTGCGAGAATCTTCTATGCGCACTCGGGGGAGGAGGCTGCCTGCCGAGGGGTTCTCGACCCAATGAGTCGAGTTTGCTAGCGTTGGCCCTGGTAGTCGGGCTCCTTGCACACGCGTCGAGCTCCTCTAGGGGTCTGGCAGAAGAGCCCCTCTAACCATGTCGGGTAGCGACATTCTCGGGTCGGGGGCCTAGATTAAAATAGGTCCATGAAAATTCTGCCAACCAACTGCATCCTGGATTAAAAGTCCATCTCCGATTATTTGGCGTGGGGCTAATTGTTTGGGCCCATGGCTTGGCCCAATGAACATCAGAAGGCACTTCCTTCAACACCTAGGCCCTAGGTATCAATGGGATTCATCAGCTTTTAGGGACCAAATCATCTTTACCTTAAAAATGTGACAGTTTCCCTAGGTATTGGGATGCTCCCCAAAAGGGTTTCCTGTCTGGGATATTCTCAACACTATAAAGAACAACAGTCTCATCAATGAAGAGGTATTCAATTCTCACCTAACAAAACCATATCATCTCTCTCCAGACTTGCTTACTTTCTATCTAGCTTGTCACTGACTTGAGCATCGGAGGGGCTTTCCTGGGAACACCCCGATCCAGTTTTTCGTTGTTTTGCAGGATTGGCAATGACAAGACTCGGGATTATAACCTAACTCGGTATTTGACTCTCACCATAAACACATTACTCTTTTGACTAGTTTCTTAGCTGAAACACTAATTTACTTTAAACATCAACATAAAGTTCTTTGGTATTGCAAATTACCTAAAATTCATTATGGTTACCAGTCTTACCACCTTTTAATACCGACCATTGAGTAGATCGCTATACTCCCTTTATTCCCATATAAATGAAACACTTGATGAAAATGCTCGTCATAAATGCAACGCTTCTTTGGGATGATAAAAGAGTTCAAAATTCGATTTAAGAACATTTGAAATCAAAATACCAAAGTATAAATGTGATCAATATCTATCCTAAGGTCTCAAAACACCAAGATCATAAACTTCTTTAAAACATCACAATCACATCAACCACACATTTAAAACCCTAATTCATACTTTCACCCTAACCCTAGATATGAAACTACTCACTAATCATGGAGTTTAAGCAATTAAACATAAAATCTATGACTAATCTAAGGCTAAACATGATTAAGAAATGATTAAACTAATGAAAATCACAATTATGAAACTAAGAGAATGAAGATCTAAGAATAACCAAAAGCAAGAACAAACACGAAAAGAATGAAATAAAAACTGAAACTTTAAATTAAATTGAATGAAAAGTACCTTGAATGTAAATGGAATCACAAACTATGATGACTAATCTCAATTTTCAATCGAAACTCAAGTGTTTTCTCTCTAGTGTAATTAAACCCTAAAATATTCTCTAAGAACTAGAATAAAACGTAAGTGTTCTTTCCAAAACCAAAATCGTCGTTTAATGAAGCCACGAGCTTCATTTTCCGGAAGCGACAGGTGCGGGCGCACCATGATGAGGTGCGGGCGCACCAAGCAGAGGTGCGGGCGCACCAAGCAGAGGTGCGGGCGCACCAACATCAGGTGCGGGCGCACCTAACTCGTCTGCCTCAAACTTGGACAGTTCAACTTAAAACGAGCATACCTTCTTCGTTTTATATCCAAATCAAGCTTATGACCAGTCGTTGGAAAGATATCGAAACGAGATTTCACCTCCAACTGGAATTACATTCATCCGATTTGTGGTTATAAAGTTATATCTATTTGAAGTTCTTTGTTCAAGATTCTATTATGCAATGTGCTCCTTTGTGCGAGCGGACATGGGGAATGGTGCAAGCGCACCATTTCTCAATGTGTGCTTTGTTTTCATTGCTACCTTTTCCAACTCTACAAATCGTAGTCATCTTAGTTGTTTCACCTATATCAAGAACATGGCAAAACAAGGTGAAAGCAAATGTACTAGAAATTCGGTCAAAAATGACTTAAAATCTAGAAAAATGTCACTATGATCAAGTATGATCGAGTGAATGAAATAGAAGGGGAAAGGGAGAAGAACGAGGGAAGAAATGGGAGAAAGAGGATCAAAATGAGTTAAAAGAATTCCATAAAGTATGTTTGAAACGCACTTATCAAACTCCCCCAAGCTTAGCATTTTACTTGTCCTCAAGAAAACAATAATGAGAAAGAAGAAAAGAAGAGGAAAAAGGGAGTAAAAAAGAAATAGAAATCATGCAACAAATTAAACTAACCTACATGCTCTAAACGCAAAGTTACAAACATGACATGCAAGCTAAATGAGTTCATAACAAGATTTAGGAGACCAACCAAACATTGGGGAGATGATTAGGAAGCACAAGAGTGACTCTAAGGACTCAATCCACCGATCAACCGAGTCTTTTTGAAAAAAGGTTTCCCAAGAGTGATTTCTCACTCTTCTCCACTTCCAAGTCCCGAGTTTGACTCCTCCCTAGCGATGCTCAACCACAATAGCTCGCCTCTACCACATTTTGATGACCCTCATCATGACTTGCACAAAATCTCGCCCGCCACTACTAAATCGACCAAGTCCTATCTAGAAGTCAGAAGGGACTTTGTTAAGGTTGTCACGGGGCTAGGTTAAGGGTGTGGATGATAGTTTAGGAATGTGGTGCAAAAAAGGATAAGTGGAGTACAAACTAGGAGTAAATACTCCCCCAATCTAGTCCGAACACCAATCTCAATTCAAGAACTCACACATAACCTTGATTTCCACTTTGAATCTTTCACCTTTTGAACTCTTTCACTTTTTGAATATTTTTCATTTTTCTCAGCAAATTGCTCTTTCTTTCTTTTCTTTCAATAGAAATTCAAAAGAAACACAATGCTTTCTTTCTTTTATTTCTTTTGTCTTTCCTCTCGCAATTTTCTTTAGCTTTTGCAATCATACTTGTACATTAATTCACTTTCAACCAAGACTCAATATCAAAACAACTCAACTCAACACAAACTAGACATGCACTCGATCCACTTTGAGGGAAGTTTGGCCACGACTTATTATGAGGGTTAAGCAAAAATAGGATAGAAAGGCTCATATGAGTTGAGAAGCGGACAATTATGCTGGAATTAAAGCTTTTGGCTTTGGAGCTCCTATTTCTAGCAAAAAGAAATGTCGTAAATCATTCTTCTAAAGGCTCGGTCTTATGTAATCTTGGGGAGCTAAAATGCAAGTCACAAGTTAGGCGATCAATGGTGAGGGTTGTGAATGAGTCTTACGAGGTTCTTGGCCCTCCTTCGGGATTCGTCGCACAAGGGGCAAGGCAATCCATTCATCAACTCCCCTAATTTCAAAAGATCTACCAAAAGTTATCGTTCTCAAGAGTCACTTAAAGTCACAACAGGAATTCCAAAACCATCAAGTCTAATGTAGGGAAGGTCTTCCAATCAAGTTATGAACACTTTTAGCCACAAATCATGCATGCAACCAAGCTATCCTAAATGCAGAAAAAAAAATTAAAAAAAATTGTGTTTTTTTTTATGCAAACCTAACATACAAAAGCATTAAAAAGAACCTAAATGCAAAGGGGAGGAAAAATGTTGAGATGGAGAGAACACATTCTAACTCCCCCAAGCTTAATACAAACTCCGTCCTCGGAGTGTACAAGCAAAGAGAAAGTAAGGGATGAGGTAGGAAGAAAAATCAAGCAAAAATCCTAACCAAGTAAGATAAGGAGAAGGTCTCAAATACCTGCAAAAAGAGCTCTTTTAGGATAATTAGCTAGACTTACACTAAATAATTTGACAAAGATCTCAATAGTTTGTCATAAGCATTAGCACACATTTCACAATGGATCAAATAGATATGATATAGATAAAGAGCATGCACAAATTTCAATGCGTCTATATGCTTACCAAGTAATGAGTGCCGGAAATATTGAAATTTCCAAGAGAATCCTGGAAAGTATGAAGAACAACATTAAAATTCAAATAAAAAGAAGAAAACAATGAGTTCTACTTTTGATGATCCTTGCAAATTTTAAGCTCGGTCCTATCCTCGATGACTTTCATTTGGTCTTGTGAAGGTTTAAAGAGGTCAAAGGCTCTTCCAATGGTGAAACTTTGAGGAGAGGAATAAGATGGGGAAGCAAGGAACTAAGTGATTTTCCTTGAAAAAGGAATATGAAGAACGAGTAGAAACAAAAGTCTCATCAACTATTTTTCAACATCATTAGACTTTATAGTGTAAGCTTTCTCAACAAATGATTCCTCTACTCTGGGATTCTCATCCATATCCCAATCATCTTCATGTTATTAGTCATACAAGAGTGATTTTGATTATTGATAATTTGACCCAATGTTTCATTGATATTTTGCTAGATTCGACAATGTTGTCCATCATAGAATCACATCTCTTTAACAATGCCATATTTTCTTTAGTGAATTAAGAATTTCAGAATAAACATGGCGTTCACGCTAGAGACATCTTCTAAATTTGAAAAGTGTATTTCCATGGTCCCACTCATAAGTATCTCTAGACAACACCCAAAGAAACTCCATGCTTCATCAAAGTGTTGGGATCGAAATTCACCATTAAACATAGACTCCACAATTTCTCTTGTATGCATATTCAAACCATCATATATCACCTCACACATCTCCCAAATCTCAAGTCTATACTTAGTTAGAAGAGTGTTCTCAAATCTCTGATAATAATTCCAAAATGGTTCATCCTCATATTGAGGAAAAAAGAAGTTTGTCATTTTTTGGAATTCTTTTAAAAAAAAATAAAAAAAAATTATGTACAAAACCCTAGACTCATATAAACAACACTTACCACATAAAATAAAATAAAAAACCAATAAAGAAAAGTAAAAAAAAGAAAAAAAAAATCAATTAAGCAATTTCAAACTTAAAAAACTTCAATCAATAGCAATTTCCCGGCAACGGCGCCATTTTGATAAGAGGTTTTTAGTGTGTCGTTAAGGCCAAAACCGTTTCCAAACAATATTTATAAGTCCTAACAAGCAATTACTAAGAGAATAGTAAGGGCAAGTCAAGGGTCGATCCACAGGGAAAATGGGATTGATTAAAGTCTATCAAGTCCAGACTACCTAATTGAAGGTATTTGGGGGTTTGAAAGGTTTGGTAACAATTAAGACTATCTAATACAGAACAAGCAAATATCACGAGTTTAAATATCAAATAAAAGACACTAGAGTTAAGGTTACTAGTATGAATAAGAACAGATAATGATTGTTGATGCGATTGTGAAGCAACGAAGATGATTATGCAATGTTTAGTTTTCCTCTAAATACTCGAGTCCTCTCTCGAATGGTCCTCAAGAATAATCACTTAATCAATCAACTAAATCCTCTCTCGAATGGTCTTTAGTTAATTATTAAGAGATTCAATAATTCGGAAAACCCCTAATGAAGGATCCCCTTAATTTACCCAATATCTTGGCCTAGAAATTAAGTTGATTCTTGGGGATGATAAAAAAGTTCAAAATTCGATTAAGAACATTTGAAATCAAAATACCAAAGTATAAATGTGATCAATATCTATCCTGAGGTCTCAAAACACCAAGATCAATGCATAAACTTCTTTAAAACATCACAATCACATCAACACACATTTAAAACCCTAATTCATACTTTCACCCTAACCCTAGATATGAAACTACTCACTAATCATGGAGTTTAAGCAATTAAACATAAAATCTATGACTAATCTAAGGTTAAACATGATTAAGAATGATTAAACTAAAAAATCACAATTATGAAACTAAGAGAATGAAGATCTAAGAATAACCAAAAGCAAGAACAAACACGAAAAGAATGAAATAAAAACTGAAACTTTAAATTAAATTGAATGAAAAGTACCTTGAATGTAAATGGAATCACGAACTATGATCAATAATCTCAATTCTCAATCGAAACTCAATTGTTTTCTCTCTAGTGTAATTAAACCCTAAAATATTCTCTAAGAACTAGAATAAAACGTAAGTGTTCTTTCCAAAACCAAAATCGTCGTTTAATGAAGCCACGAGCTTCATTTTCCGGAAGCGACGGGTGCGGGAGCACCAAGAAGAGGTGCGAGCGCACCAACATCAGGTGCGGGGCACTTAACTCGTCTGCCTCAAACTTGGACAGTTCAACTTAAAATGAGTATAACTTTTTCGTTTTACATCCAAATCAAGCTTATGACCAGTCGTTGGAAAGATATCGAAACGAGCTTTCACCTCCAACTGGAATTACCTTCATCCAATTTGTGATTAGAAAGTTATATCTATTTGAAGTTCTCTGTTCAAGATTCTATTGTGCAATGTGCTCCTTTGTGCGAGCGAACATGGGGAATGGTGCAAGCGCACCATTTCTCAATGTGTGCTTTGTTTTCATTGCTACCTTTTCCAACTCTACAAATTGTAGCATCTTAGTTGTTTCACCTATATCAAGAACATGGCAAAACAAGGTGAAAGCAAATGTACTAGAAATTCGGTCAAAAATGACTTAAAATCTAGAAAAATGTCACTATAATCAAGTATGATCGAGTGAATGAAATAGAAGGGGAAAGGGAGAAGAACGAGGGAAGAAAGGGGAGAAAGAGGATAAAAATGAGTTAAAAGAAGTCCATAAAGTACGTTTGAAACGCACTTATCATTCCACTATTTGTTTATCTAATAGGTTCCTATAAATTTGGAAATGAGTAAAGTTATTTAACATACCCCTTGGCCCAACCCTCCACCTTACTAGAGTTGGGTTGAAGTATATATATCTAATACTTCATCCATTTTGAAATAAATGAAAAGCTTATCTAAAAAAAATCTCACATAAAAATGTGAAACATTTATTTATTTTAGAACGGTGGAAGTATAAATTTCAACCCAGCTTGTAGAAATAATCATAAAGCTTGAGAATATTATGTATATAGCCTAAACATATTTAATATATGTGACTCGAAATAGTATGTATATAGCCTAAACATATTTCATTTAGGCCCAACTTGAAATATGTTTAAGCTATATATTTATGCCACTCAAAATTCATTTATTCTCATATGTAATATTTTATTATAATGATTGATGTTTAGTGGATACTTTTGAAATTTCAGGGCATCTGGAAAAATGCCCAGAATGCCCACCTGGCTTTGCCGAAAACAGGGGGTTTGGCGCAAAACAAATTGAACTGAGGCTTGTGACATCCCGACCCATGTCTTTGGCCTAATGGTCCACTTTCTTTTGCTAAAGTCAGGTCACGATCACCTCTAGTCCAGTCTAATGTTGCATTTATTATGGGAAAAATAATACTATCTTCGTATTTTTTTATTTGCACTATTTGGTTTTGTGGCACTATTCATCAACCAACTTTGTTAAACTATCTCGCATTATTATATAAGAAAAAACATAGTCAAGTGAGGTCTTATTAGATTCGTCTTAATGCGAGGATTTCAAATATCAAATTTTTTACTTACACCCAATAAGAGATATTAACGTTCAAAGAATCGTCTCGATAAATGTGAAAAAGCAAATGGTGCAACTAAAAAAATACAGAGATAGTAGTTCATTTGATAGGACGTAACAGATAATGTTGTTAGTGGTAATAAATTATAAAAGTAAATATCATATCAAATCCATGATAATGGAACTTCATCTCTAAAAAAATTTGTGTAATGTCCACTAAAATGATAATAGATCGTAATGAGCGTTTATGAAGTAGAAAATTTTGAAATCAACATATACTACCATTAATATCAACACGAATCTCTATTATATAAGCCAAGGGAGGAGGTGTGGTGTCCTCTTTTGAAGTGACTAAAATACCTTTAATGATCTAATTAATGGAATGAAAAAAATTACAAAAGCAAATCATTTAAAAATTCTCATTCCAACTTGCCATTTAAAACAAGTTTAAAATGGTATATGCATTAAATATTTCAATCAAAAATTAAATGGACAAAATATTTATACCTTATAAAAAAAAGATGGCATACATAACGTGCACATGAAAAGTCTGAACATTCACTACCTTTGATACTCTTTAATTCAGTTAAACCAACTCATTATTTTTGTTCTTTCTTTTCAATATTCATTCACAAAAAATTAATGTTAACAATCAGTCACAACCTTTTTATCTTTTTACATTAGCGAATTAATATATCTAAATTCATCTAACTGTTGAATTTTTCACATTTAAATTTAATCATAAATAAATTACGAATGGAGTATCTAATAGAATAACAAATTTTGAAATTAACGCACGCATCGCGTGCATATGAAGGCTAGTTTTAAATAAGAAAGCCCTAGACATAGAGATTATGGCCAATAGTGCGGACCAATCCAGCCCAACCCATCTCTTGGGTCGTTTGGGCTAAGCCCGCGAAAAGCCCGATACAGCCGAACTCGAACCGTGAAATTGGTGAGTGGGCCGTGGGCGAGATTTCTTTTAGCCCACCCCTGCCCAAATAATTATTAAACCAAATTGTGTACATATTAATCAAATTGTATATATTTTAATTAAATGGCATATATTATACTTCAATCAATTTCAAAAATAATAAAATTATTCATTAATATAATAATTCTATATCTTTTGATTAATCTTAAAGGTTTCATGTAACAATAATAAATGATTATATAACTTTGAAAAAAAATATATCATGCTAGTCTGCTTGGCCCACTAACCACCATAACCGCTTCCCAAACGTGAAACACAGATTGGTGTGGGCGATGATTTTCAGCTCGTGAATTATCCCACCCAAACCGTGAATTTCACGATCCCATCCTGTGTGTGAAATCTTAGCCAAGTTCATTAGAACCCACGGGCCAACCCGCGCCCATGGCCATCTATACCTAGACAATACCCGTGTCCCACAAGAAAGAAACTCTGAAAATAAAATCTTATCTTTATTGATTACTATAATTTACAGCTACATTAAAATCTCATCGGGTACGTTTAAAGAGAGTACAAAGATTATTGAAGCTGAAATAATTTAATTCCGTAATATATTTCGTATATAAAGAGATAATGATGAGGATGAGGTAGCACAAAATAAGTAACTATAAATAAATATAATATGATGATAGCATCAAATAAACATGAATATGATAATTTAAGTATTTCAGATTAGTAATATAGGACATGTTTGCTGACGTCATAGGAAGGTGAGATTTGGCGCCAAATATAAGTCCAGCAGAGAAGAAAGGAGAGATAGAGAGAGAGTTTTGGCGCCAAATAATAATAAAAAAGATTCCCTTTTCATTGGGGCAGGCCATATCCTTTATGAAGCCAAGGGGTATTTAGTTCAATCTGGTGAAATAACATTGATTAATGCGCCTAAACATACAAATATGAAAGCAAATAAAGCCCTAAATTCGGCGATAAAGTTAGGATTAGAATTTGTACTATGAGGAACACTATATTTATTTTGTGGATTTCTAGATATTCAGAGTTAAAACCCAGTCCAAAGTTTGTTTGTCATAGATACTTAGTAGACCATAGTCGTATGATTAGGGTTTTTAACTCTTTGGCAAATCAATAAATGATTCTTTTTTATGGGACTTTATATTAAAGACTTGGACTACTACTCAAATTTTTTTGATGATAACAAATTATGAGAGATCAATCTTGATTAAATTGTCACCCGATCATATTGGAACCATGGTTATTCAGGAAAAAGGTGGAGTCCTTTTACTTTATGGGCTCTAACGAGAAATTTAGCGACAATGAGAGACACATAATGATCTGATGCAAGAGTGTAATCTTGTAGGCACAAAAGTTGCTTTAGAACTTCGAGTTATTCCTATGCCAATAAAAACATGTTAAACGACAAGATCCTTTGTTTGAATGTCTTTTCAAGACGAGATTCAGAAAAGGCTAAGAATAGGGTAGCGTGATCCTTATTAAAATGATCAGGTCGTTTCTTTATAGTTTGGGTACTCCATTTCATTAAGAAGATTTGTAAATCATGAAGTACGAGATGGCCCCGCCGTTCAATACGGAATCATGAAATGAAATTGAGGATGAATCAAACCCCAAGAGAGAAGCCATATTAATCCGAAGTTGGTTACAATTCAGCATGAAACTCAGCATCCCGGTCGAGGCCTTGTTTGACAAGAGCATCAGCAACATTTTTTGAAGCCCAATTTTTGTGAATGTTAGTAATGTAAAGACCATTGGTAGGGTTTTTTCCCGATGAAATTCAACATAAAAGTTCAATATTAAGGCTCTCCTGATTTATCATTACAATATTTCACCGCATTTGACGAATCTTATTCAAGGATTAGATGGTGATACTTGATACGATCACTGCTCGTGGAGACTTTATAGCTCCATAAATTGCAAATTTTGCAGCAAGGTTAATTTCCACTGAAGGAATATGGGGGATGAAAACATACACATGAAGTTTCCTTAATATTTTGCAAGAACACCAACAATAAATGATTGATGATTTAAAAGATTAAGCAATGCATAAAGGTCATTGATGTAGACTAAGACCCCAACCTTACTAAAAAGTGAAAGAAAAAATAGAATAGTCCGAGAATAATGAAGGAAACTATGTTTCCATGATAGAAAATCAACTAACTCAACGGGATACCTCGGTGATTGATGCAAACCATACAAAAACTTCTTGATATATAAGACTTCTCTTTTTTTTTTTTAATACAAATTCCAATTTAGCTTATAATGTTTCTGTTTAACTGAGTTGAAAATTTATTTGTTCACGATATTTTAAGGATGTAAATCTTAGCCTTTTGTAATAATATTGGAAAAATGAGTTGATTGAACCCAATTAATATGTCATTTAATGATTTTTTTCAGTGAAATTATCATTGACCTCTATTATTTTTACCAACTTGGTGTTTTGGCCTTGGTTTTATATGGAAAAGACTAAAGAGAGAGCATAAAGTTGGAATAGAAGTAAAAATCATGAAAAGTTAAGCAAAAATTATTAGAAATTAAAAAGGTATAATTTTAATATAAAAGTATACTTAGTCACTAAATGAATTAAACTAGTTACCGAAAGAAATTAACCTAGTCACTATTGGGCTAGTTCTCTTTTTAATATTGAGTTTACCGTTGTCTAAATTTAATTTAAAAGTAAGCAGTCTCTTACAACACAAACTCAAAGTTAAGTTGGGGCATGGTGCACACCGCTTAGATTTATGCTAATTTGTAACAAACAAGTCATACTATGCCAAACTTTAAAACTTTATCGACAATTCTCCAAAATGTTGCATTCACAAACTTGTACTCCCTCTTTTTTTTTTTATCTTTCTCACTTAGAATCTTGACACTATTCATGCATAGAGAGAATCTTCTCAAATGTTCTCAATTTATAAGAAAAAACATAGTCATGTGGGGTCTTGTTTGATTCGTCTCAATAAGTACTTTATTAATATTCAATCGTTATAATTTTTACTAATATATAATGAAAGATATTTAAGTTTTAAAACGTGCATTGGCAAACGTGCAAAGTCAAAGTAGGAATGATAAAAAAAAAACAGAGGGAGTATTTACCTATTCGGTAGTTTTTCATACACAATACTTGCCTTGTAGCCTTTTCCGATTAAAATTCAAATTGTACAATCTAAAGAAAACACTTGCAATAGTTTCATGGGTATGAAAAAATTGAAAATGAATTGTCATTTGTAAATGATGACTAAATTCCCAAGGATAGGATGAGATTTTTTTTTTTTTGTTGAATTGGGAAATTTAGGAAATCCCAACTTGTTAAAAATGAGAATCAGTACCAAAACCTTTTGGAACTAGGAGAGATGTTCTAACACTGAACTATCACTCACTCTCAGATTAGGACCTGATGACACATATGCCATACTAATTCTTTTAGTCCTATATATAAGGCCATTTTATTTTACTATTCAAAATTGTTCTCTTCTTCTTTGTTAGGTGTCATTTAATTTGTTCTTTTTTTAACTATAAAAATTTACTTGATCAAACTGATTACGAGGAGATCTAAGTACTTCCTCTATTTTTTTATGTGATATATTGTTGTACATGGTTTTTATGGCCGGTATTATTTAACCTTTGATGTCTCTTATTTCGTTTAAGTAAAAATTATAAAAATTTGATACTATGAATGTTCACGTCGAGACAAATCTAACAATACTACACATGATTATATTTTTACTTAAAATAATCAAAATAATCGATTAAACTTAGTAGCTTCATATCCAAAATAACAATGCAGCAAATAAAAAAAGTGCAGGGAGTATGTTACAAAATTGTTTACTTGCAGCCTGGCAGGGCAGGATTACTTGGAGAACAATAATTGTAGCTAAACAGCAAAACTAAAGCGGACTTTACACATCTACAAACACATACTAATGTCTAGAATGCCAAGGAGCAATATTAAAAGGTTATTTTGTGGATTAAATAACCCAAATAAGTTAATTTTATGACAAACTCAAGTTCAAATCGAATTAGCGGGTTGGGTTATTTTTTTACTATCTCTTGAAACTATATTCCCATTGCCTCATCTCTTGTGAAGTGCATTAAACATGATTTTAAGGCTCGAGTTCGTGCTAGCATGCCAAGCGAAATTCTATTCCAAGTTTGTATCAGTTTAACGAGTTATAAGTAAATTGTGTTACATAGTCGTGCATATAGTTTTTTATTAAACAATTCACAAAATTGTCTATATGAGATATGACCTCGTTAACATTCGTGAGTTTTTCAGACTCTACATTAATCTATAGAAACAAAACTGTTTACCAAAAAAAACAAAAATATTCAAGAATAATCTAACAAAAAAATCTATCTTTATTTTCCAAATTTTCGGCCACCTAAAAGATCTAATGGGAATAATAATCTTTTACTTCCAAGTTCCAAGTGTTGCATTAAAAATAAACTACTAGGCACCAGCTCTTTTTTGTTTTATCAAATAGAGTCCATTTTTGGAGAGACGGACTCACGTTAGTGTTAACGTGAGACCGCTGATGTCATGCTGACATTACGCGCGTGCATCAAACTAGCAGTAGAATTAGTTAAGCGCTTGCACCTATTAGTTATGCTAGCCTTAAATTGATTCTGGATGAATTAGTTAAGCGTTGAAGTATATTAGTTAGTCGTTGGAGTATATTAGTTAGTCACTGGAGTATATTAGTTAAACGCTGAAGAATATTAGTTAAGCGCTGAAGTATATTAGTTATATCATAAAAATCAAATTATAATGCATTTTATTGGCCATAACTTCAATATCACGCATAAATAATTATGTCTTTCTCAAAAAAAAAAAAAGAGTAATGCACTAATTCTATCATAAACCCTCCAAAACAAACCCATCATGCTATTCTTCAATAAGTCAGACAACAAAGAATTGCAACAAACCAAACTAGGGCAAACATCACCATCTTTAATACACAAAAACACATTAACAACTTCAATCAAGAAACCCTTTTTTATTTTTTTTACAAACATTGATCACTATATCAAAGAAGAACAACCAAAATTGAGAAAGAAAACAAATATTGATGAATACCCAATTGAGAATGTGACCAGTTGAAGAAACCCATAAGTTTAGTTGGATCAAAAAACTAATTATGATGAAAAACAAATTGAATAATATATCGATTTAGCTATTTAGTGATGTTTGAAAAACCCATTGAAATTTCCCAGTTATTGTGTTTGAGAAGTGTTGATATTTCTTCAACATTTTTGCCATTGGAGAGATTCAAGGTGGGAAATTGCAGGAGATTTTTTTTTTTACAGGAGCAGGAGATAATATGAGTTTTGTGCGTTTTCTGTGTAAAAAACAATAATAACTAAATACCCAAAGATCATAACTATTTATCAGAAAACAGTAACTAATAGCCAGAATCACAATTATCAACCACAAAATCATAAATGAAGGCATTGGAGGAAAAACAGACTCGTCTTACGTTACTGTTAATGTGAGACGGTCTTTTATAAGACTTTGCGTATCAAATATTCAAATGTTTACCTCCCACCTAAAAAGCTCACAATTTTATCCTTACGACCTTTTTAAAAAATAAAAGATAACGCGGTAAACCTTTGTAATTATCTTAACAAATTTCTTTTAAAAAATTTCCTCAAGAAAGAAAAAAAAAAATCAAAGGAGGGAATTCTCAAATACAAATAGCAAACACGTGAAAGTCACGTGCAAACTAACCCCAAATATTCTTAATTCCCCCATAACTCATTACTTATTCACCAAAATGCCGTGACAAAAACCAATAATGTGTGCCGCTGTTTCTCCGTAATACCCCTCCTTTTATTTTCCCCCAAATTTCTTCAACCCTAATTTTCTCTTTTTCTCTCTCTATCTCTTTCTTTCTTCCTCATTATATACAAATTCCTCCTCATCCCGCTCATTTTCCTCCTCTTCTTAATTAAAAAAAAAAACTCCAAATTCTCTCTCCTCCAAATTTTCTCTCTCTTTTTCTTTCTTTGTTTCCCTCCTCTTTTTTCTCTTCAAATTTGGTGAAATTACATCAAACCCACAAAACCCAAAAAAAATCATGGGAAAATACATGAAAAAAGGGAAGATCACAGGAGATGTTGCAGTGATGGAAATCCCACAAACAACTTCTTTAGGTGTTCGTACTAGGGCTCGAACCCTCGCTCTTCAACCAAACCCTGAACTTTCTTATCTTCAACTTCGAAGTCGTAGGCTTGAAAAACCCCCTTTTCAACCTAAACAAGATGTGGGTAGTAATAATAATAAAAACCCTAATTTTGAAACTCAGAGACCGAGTTCTAAGGTTCGAGTTAACTCGGCTTCTCCCTCTAACAATCTTGAGGGGCGTTTTCGTCATTTTGATGATGTGGGTCGATGTCATGTTGCTGATATCGAGGAATTTCATGATCTGGGTGCTTTTGAACCTTCCTTTGGAGAGAACAATTTTGATTTTGATTCAAGAGAAAGGTTTGGTTTTTTCTTCTCTTTTTTACCCATTTTTAATTTTTTTATCCCATTTTTCTGCAATTTTTTTAATATTTTATTTTACTGATATTGGGTTCTTTGATTTTTTCTTTTTAATTTCTGGGGTTTCTTGTAATTTTTGGTTTGTGGTTGTTTGTTTGTTGAAAGAGAGTTTTTTTTTGTCTGAGAAAAAAAAAAGAATTAAATTATTGAGTGGACTAAAAAAAAGGAGCTGTCTTTATTTGTATAATTTAAACCCACCTTTCTTTCTCAAAAGATGAATATTGAAAACAACACTGGTTGTTCATGTGTGACATCTGTCAATTTATCAAGTTTGATCTAGAAATGTGTTTAATTTTCTAGTTATTGGAACTCATCAAAAGTTCTCCTTTGATAAATTTTTTTCTTTAGGAAAAGAAAAATAAAGAAGAAATAAAGGATGAGAAAAGCATACTTTGTTTTTTTTTTTTTTTTTTTTTTTTTTTGCGTGTGTGTGCGCGAGGGGGTTATATCTAAAAAGTAAATATTTCTAAGAAAAAAGAGGAAAAAAGAAGTAATTTTTGAGGGTTTTTTGTTTTACTAGTTTATGGTATAAAAAGCATCTTAAAGTGCTTCAAAGGTGGGGCAAAAAGGGGAATATTTTTGGCTCAATCATATAGTACTTCATGAGTTATGTCACTTGGACTAGCATCTAAGTTTTAGGCAACTATATTTGTGAATATAAAAGTTTCTTCACAATTTGAAGCTTTTGGTTACTACCTTAATATAGAACCTTAGCTAGGTAGTTGTTGTTTGTTTCACTTAGGAAAGCCACAATTCATCATCTTAAGCTATATTCTGTAGTTTTTTTAATTGCAATTTGTTGGGAGTTCATAATTTAACTTAAGTGTTGACTATTAAGGCCTTGTTCACTCCACTTGAATGAAACTTACTTTTTCCAATTTTCTGTTGTTTACTGATTTTCTTATTGAGCTGGGTTTACTGTTACTGAATTAAACTTATTTTCAATGTATATTTTGATTTCAAGATGAGCTTAAACAGTGCCTAAGTTTTTTCACTTAATTGAGATTAGGAAATAAAGCTTCTTTTGCAGTGTTTGTTACACATGTAAGTTTTGAACCATTATGAAGCAGGAGTTTGAAAGAGGAGAGTTTCTGTTGAACAGTTGAAATTCCCGTTTTATTGCTTGCCAACCAAATCAACACAGGAAATGTGATTCTAGGAAGGTCTCTTTTTGTATGTGTGTTCCATTTTAAAATGATATATTGGTCATGGGCCAAACTCTTGGATGCCAAATAAAATCCAAGAATATCTCCTCTCGAAAGCAACTTATGCTTTTAGTTGTTCCTGTTCATTGAATGCATCCATCTTCAACTTATCTGTTTCTTTCTACTATTTCTTTTATAAAAAGCCAAAGGTTTTCTGACCTTTGTCACCCGTGACTGCTCTTTTCCTTGACATCTAAGAATCTAAAATACTACTCTTTTTAGTTTTTCGCTTCTTTCTAGTGCTAACATTTTGTTTAAGGTAGGGAAATATGTCTCCGAGGACGGTGGATAAACCTGTCCATAGATGGTGATTGATCTTGTACGTCGTTGTTGTGCAGGATAGTAGAAATTTTATCGCCGCTTGCCTTGGTAGAATTACTGAATAATATTTTGTAGTTTATGAGGGATCTTGGCTAGTTTAGTTGGTAAAGTCTTGAAGGATTGTGTAGACCTGTAATGATTATTGAAGTGTTAGATTGCATGTATTTGCTGCTCATATATTTTGCTATGAATGCTATGCTGAATCATGTCATTTTTGATTGGTTTTTATACTGAATGATTCATTGTGTAGGAAGAAGTTCTAGAGTGGTTGGTAATAAAGTTTGGAGTTAAAGATTGAAATGAGAACAAAGATCACTAATGACTTGTCGGCAATCACTCTTTCTGCCATGTGTTTTTGGTTCAAAATGAACCGACTTACAGTTGGGGGACCATATAATATAATGAGCCAAATCTGAAAACGTACTTATGGGCTTACTCCAATGTTAACTCTCATCTTTTAATGAGATAGAATTAGCCAACAATAGTAGGCTATCTGCTTTTCTATATGTAATTCACTGTTGATCTGTAAGGCTATGTCCTTCAATTATTTGCATGAACTTGTTCATTTCTCGAGAACATACTATTCAAAACCTAATTTTTTTTTTCCTTTTCTATTTGTAACTACAGGAGCACCCGAGAGCACTCCTTGCAGCTTGATTAGAGATGCAGACACCATCGGAACGCCTGGATCAACTACTAGACCGACATGCTCGACTGCAGCAAACAGAAGAACTCGAAATATGCATCGAGCTATCCCGACAAACCGGGAAATGGAGGAGTTCTTTGCCGGCGTTGAACATCACCAGCAGAAGCTATTCGTTGAGAAGTATAAATCTGTCTTTTCAACATGTTTCTTCGAGAGTATACTTTTTCGGCTAAGCTATGGTGGCATAATCCTTAATGTGGTTGATTTTCTTATGTTTGTGCAGATACAACTACGATATCATGAATGATATGCCTCTCCCAGGACGTTATGAGTGGGTAAGAGTAGACAATTAGGAGGGAGATTCTGCAGAAGCAAATGCACAATTCTTACAAGAAACTATGGAAAAGAAAAAAAAAAAGAAAAGAATATGTGTAACCTGTGATTTGTAACATAAGTGCAGCTGACTAAATGTAGCCTAACCCTCTTCTTTATTAGGTAGCTTAGCAGACTGATTTTAGCTTTCGAGATCCAAACAGGGATAAAAATGATTTCTGGTAGGTTAGAGTTTAGTTTATGATGGTTTTGCTTTGCTTATGCCATTGTAATTTGATAATGGATGTCATTAATATTGTTCCTAAAACAAGTTTAGTATTAGTCATTGAGTAACTAATTCTTTTTACTGCTTTCATGTGTTTGGTTACTGAATATGCCGAAATATTTCGCAAAAAGTACGACAGCTTACTAAAATTTAGCTTTACTGGTTGTGAACTTGTGATCATATATGGCTTATAGTTCTTTTTGCCAAAACTGCATTATTAAAGTTTGACTTGATTTGCGTTTATTTAGTATGATCTTAAATCTCCTAGTGGATGTTAATTTTGTTAAATGAGATTACAATGATACAAGAAGTCTTATCATAATTAGTAATGACCAATTAACTAATTGGTATAAAGTTCTTACCTCTTTGCCATATCTTTTTTAAAGTAATATAGTTATGTCATGTCATCTCTTAAGCAAAACTTAAGGCATTGTTCGGTGATCTATTTAGAATTTTGTATTGACTCTTTTCAAAAAAGTTTATATGAAGGGTTGAACCTCCAACCACTTGCTAAGAAAGTGAATGTCCAACCGCCAAGATATAGGCTATGTTCAGTTCACCTTATTTTTGCTTATTTCAGATCTAATCAGATCAGATCAGATCAGATCAGATCAGAAAAAATAAGTTCAGATCAGATCAGATCAGAAAAAATAAGTTCAGATCAGATCAGATCAGACCAGACCAGATCAGATCATATCATGCTTATATTTAAAAACTTATTATTAAAATATCTTTCACTACATATTAATAAAAATTATAATAATTGAATATTAATAAAGTACTCATTGAGACGAATCAAACAAGACCCCACATGACTTATTTTTTCTTATATATTGAGAAAAATCTAAAAGATTATCTCTTATTGTGAATAGTGTCAAGATTCTAAGTGACAAAGATAAAAAAAATACAAAGGGGTATTATTATTTACTAGTACATTTGTTCAAAAGAATTATTATTATGTTGTTGTGTACTTATTAATTATTAATATTGGATTATTATTAATCTTCTTGTTACCATTATAAATGTCATTGTATTATTATATTAAGTTATTTTGTTGTTATTAAATAATAGAAAATTAAAAGCCACGTGTTAAGAACATAAGATTGACGCAAAAATAAGAAATATATAAAATATGATATCTCAAATTCATATAACGAAACTATATGTTCGGATTACATTTCAAAATAAGCTAAGTGTGAGATACAAATTATAAATTTAGATTCGGTATACCTCTTCCTACCGAATTTCAAATCTCTCTAGCTTTGAAGTTGCACGATATTTATTTATTTTTTGCTCAAGTCATAGTTTTTTGTATATCTTGTTCTATTTTATATGGAAAAAAAAGAGTTCAGTTTGCCGACTTCTCAAGTGTGAAACTTTTTTTTAAGGGAAAGTGTGAAACATTGTATAAGTGCTCTTATAAAATAATGACTTGAGTTATATAATTATTTTTAGTAATAATAATAATTATGATTATAATTATTATTGTTGTTCTTATAATAATGATAATAATAATAATTATTATTAATAATAAAAGTTGTATAAAAGTTGTAATAGAAATAAAATGATAATAATAGTAACACTATAAAGAATATCTTATAATGTATTGCATAATAATGATTTACAAAGTAATAATATAATAGTAATAATATATTTTATAAAAGATAAGATCTTGTTGAAAAAATAAGTTCAGATCAGATCAGATCAGAAAAATAAGTTCAGATCAGATCAGATCAGAAAAATAAGTTCAGATCAGATCAGATCAGAAAAAATAAGTTCAGATCAGATCAGATCAGATCAGATAAGTTCAGATCAGAAAATTTCAGGTGAACTGAACATAGCCATAGTTTCAATTTGTAATAAAGCAACAGAGTTAAGTACTAATGACTTGCTTCCTTATTATTGTATATTTACATAAAATAGGTGAAAATTGGTAAATGAAAATAGTAGAGCACAAAGTCAACAATAGATATTGTTAGCTCATCTTCCCATTTCTCACGACTATTAATATTTGGAATTTGTGAACAAAGTTATCTAATTCTATGTCTAGCATATAATGTTAGCTTGCAACATATTTAATTTGTCATTCGCCGGCCAACAACCAATAGAAAGATAAGGTACAATCTAAGTTCATGTTTGGTTGGTGAAAAAATAGGCCCAGAAACGGATTGGGTTAAATGAATCCATTTCACATTGTTTGGTTGGGCCGGAATGGAAACCCAATCCGTTTCTTTTGTTAACTCATTTCCCTCATTTGTTACCAGTCATTTATTTGGAGTAACAAAAGAGGAAACATAACCCTAATCTAAAAAACTCAAACGCCGACCTTCTCTCTCTCCTCTCCACACTCGCAACTCCAAACTTTCGCTCTCTCTCACTATCTCTGCGTCAATTGGGTAAGTTTATATCTACAATCTTCAATTTTTATTGATGTTGAAACATTAGAATCGTTCATTTTGATGAAATTTGAGCTAGTTTTTTTTAATTATTTGTTAAATTTTGTTTTACATTTTTATTCTGAATATTATGTTAAGTTTCATGTCGAATTATTGAATAATCTTACATAATAGCAAAAAACGAAGTAATATTATTGTTAAATTTAGTTTGGTTAATTTTTAAGATTAAGATGATCAGAAATTATCAAAAGAATTTGAGATTCTTTGTTCTTATCAAGAGTTAATTGTGTTGTTTATAATAATCACTGATGAGAATTTAGAGGTGCTTAGTTAATTATTTACTGTATGTTCATTTATCCTTTTAGAAATTTTTGGTGGGAGATTTCTATAATTGTGTTCTGTAACTTTATGATATCAATAGTACACCAGGGGAAAAAAAGGAAGGGATGCGTAGGAAGGGCTGCGCCTTTTCTATAAGCGCAGCCCTACTAGTGAAGGGCTGCGCTTTTCTTCAAAAGCGTAACCCTACATAACAGAAGGGCTGCACTTTTGAAGAAAAGCGCAACTCTTCACTTAGTAGGGTTGCGCTTTTGGAAAAAGCACAACCCTTCTTACATTCAAAAGGGCTGCGTTTTTCTTCAAAGGCGCAACCCTTCTGTTATGTAGGGCTGCGTTTTTAAAACAAGCGCAACCCTTCTTAAAAAAATTTAAAATAATAAATTCGCGGGCTTCAAATATTAAGCGGGCTTCAAATATTAAGCGGGCTTCAAATATTATCTATAATAAATCCTCCTTCTCTCTCCTCTCTCACGTCCCTCCTCCCTTCCTTTTCCTCCTTCTCTCTCCTCTCTCCTCTCTCACGTCCCTCCTCCCTTCCTTTTCCTCCTTCTCTCTCCTCTCTCCTCTCTCACGTCCCTCCTCCCTTCCTTTTCCTCCTTCTCTTCTCTCTCAAAAACTCCCAGAAACGCGACAAAAAGCCTGAAATGATTTGCACTAATCGTGCCGACGGAGTCCGATTGCCTATTGTGATACCTTTTCGGAAGTGGAACGGGCCAACGAGTCAAACTCACCGCTATGCTGTGATGTATAGGCTTTTTAAGCCATCCGAGTTCGTTTAAGGCTCGAGATAGGCATTTTAGTATTTCCGAATTTTATTATTTCCTTAATTACGTATTAGGGTTTTGTTTTACGTATTTAAACATTATTAGGTCAATGTTTGGAGGCAGTTTTTGACTTTTCAGATCTATAATTTCTTAATCTTTGTTTTGATTAATGTTCTTGTATTTTCAGATCTATAATTTTTTCTCTTATGTATTCTAGTTTTTGTTCCTTTTTTTTTTCATTTTCGTTCTTTTTTTTTCGTTCTTCTTTATTCTAGTTTCTGTTCCTGTTTGTGCAATTATGTGATAACATTTTCTGATTTCCTGTTTTAGTTTTGGATTTGGATGGTTTAGTTTAAAGTTTAATGCAAATTTTAAAATTCAGAAAATGTGAGATTAGTATATGAGTAAAAAAATGTCAAAAAAAAACTTTTTTTTTTTTGGTAGGTACTTAAAAAGTGAAGGGCTGCTGTCAAAGAGCGCAGCCCTAAGGGCCTTTTTTAGCGCAACCCTTCCTTATTTTTCCACTAGTGGTAGTATTTGATTTGGCGTGTTGTTTTAGAAATTTAAGTAACAGAAGATTTTCATTTGTGTAGGAATTTTTTTCTGGTGTGAGTTAAGATTATCTATCATGTGAATGATTGTATTTGTGTTGTACCTTCCAATTCCCACTATATGAACCTCTCAACAGCACCTGTCCAAAAATACAAACCAGCACCCAGTTGTTTCAGATTTTCATCAAGAGGTCTAGGAGATTGAAAATATTAAGGTGCAGAAGATAATAAAATTCATTAGTTGTTATTGCTTCACCTATATCCATGGTCATGTACTACTAGTTTATATTTGTTCTACAATATTGTGTCGAATATTGTTATAGCCAAACATTAGTTTTTATTGTTTCACCTATATCCAAGATTGAGCAAACATGTGTGACTTGATAAAATCTATAGGAAGGTCCAGAAGGCTAAAATAACTTCAGTTAGTATTTATTATGGTCATCATTATACCCAAACATTAGTTTTTATTGTTTCACTTATATCCAAGATTGAGCAAACATGTATGACTTGATAAAATCTATAGGAAGGTCAAGAAGGATAAAACAACTTCAATTAGTATTTATTATGGTCATTGTGATTTTGAAGATGTATTGGGTTTGGTATATGATGAATGTTACTACAATTAGGTGCACTCAATTGAAGGAAAAAAAAAGAACCGAAAAATATTACGTTTGAAAATTTTGAATATGCTAGTAAGAGAGAGTGATGTAAAGTGTAAAAACGAATTTCGTGTCAATAGACATATCTTCAATGTCATATGTGAGATGCTTAGAGATATCGGAGGCTTAAGTGGGACTAGAAATATGTCACTTCAAGAGATAGTCGCTATGTTTTTGTACACTTTAGCTCACCATAAAAAGAATAGGTCAATTGGACATTACTTTCTTCGAAGTGGGGAAAGTGTGAGTCGACAATTTAACCTTTGTTTGAGGGCCGTCCTCAAGTTGCATGAACACTTGCTTCCCAAGCCCGCTCCAATACTCGAAGATTGTGAAGATAAAAATTGAAAACCATTCAAGGTATTAGTCCCTCATATATGTCCACTTTCCTAGCTAATTTTTATTTTTTGCATGTGCAAATGAGTTACGTGGTTTTCTTATGTCTTGTATAATTGTCTAGGAGCATTAGATGGCACCTATGTTAATGTAAGGGTGTCTTCGCAAGAAAGGGGGAAGTATCTGACAAGAAAAAATACTGTTGCTATGAATGTATTGGGTGTATGCTCTCCCAATATGGAATTTATTTATGTTCTTCTAGGTTGGGAAGGATCCGCCCCATGATGTTCGTGTCCTTCGTAATGCCCTCTCTAGGCCAAATGGCTTTAGGGTACTTCGAGGTAAAAGTTAGTGATTTGTCTTTGTGAGTAGGCATATTTTAGGTAATAAGAAAAGCTAGTAATTCTCTTTTTTGACAAACATGAAGGTAACTATTATCTAGTTGATGCGGGGTATACAAATTGTGAGGGATTTCTCGCACCTTATAGAGGGCAAAGATACCACCTCAAAGAATGGGGTGATAGACAACCTGAAAATGCGGAGGAATACTTTAATATGAAGCACGCGAAGGCAAGAAATGTTATCGAAAGGACTTTTGGATTACTCAAGGGAAGATGGTCTATACTTAGAAGCCCTTCTTTCTTTCCCATCCGGACTTAAGGTCGTATTGTTATGGCTTGCTGTTCTAATACATGACTTAATTAGGAGAGTTATGCCTTTAGACGATATACTAG